>NW_026698761.1:0-43216 GCF_030435755.1 Ochotona princeps | reverse complement strand
ATTAGCTCTCACACCAATATTTGCGTCAAGAGCCTTTACATTGAGGGCTATCTGAAACCGGCTGTGGCGCTGAAGTTGCCTGTGAATGTGGAGTTGGTGGCATGTGAAACCCGCATGTGGAGCATTCGTTTGTGTGGGATGCTCACCAAGCTTCATTTCAGTCCTAGGCACTCAAAGGGCACTAAGCATAGAGTGTGAAAACTGAGTTTCCTTGAGAGCTGCTTGGAAGCCTGATGGTGTGTGAAGTTAGTGAGCCAAATGGACTTGTTTTCCCACAAGAACCACTCGGCTGATCCTTCTTCAATATGCCCTTCACCAACATGCAGTGTTTCCTTGATTGAATTAGCTCTCACACCAATATTTGCGTCTAGAGCCTTTGCATTGAGGGCTATCTGAAAACGGCTGTGGCGCTGAAGTTGCCTGAGAATGTGGAGTTGGTGGCATGTGAAACCCGCATGTGGAGCGTTCATTTGTGTGGGATGCTCACCAAGCTTCATTTCAGTCCTAGGCACTCAAAGGGCACTAAGCATAGAGTGTGAAAACTGAGTTTCCTTGAGAGCTGCTTGGAAGCCTGATGGTGTGTGAAGTTAGTGAGCCAAATGCAGTTGTTCTCCCACAAGAACCACTCGGTTGATCCTTCTTCAATATGCCCTTCACCAACATGCAGTGTTTCCTTGATTGAATTAGCTCTCACACCAATATTTGCGTCTAGAGCCTTTGCATTGAGGGCTATCTGAAAATGGCTGTGGCGCTGAAGTTGCCTGTGAATGTGGGGTTGGTGGCATGTGAAACCCGCATGTTGGAGCATTCGTTTGTGTGGGAGGCTCACCAAGCTTCATTTCAGTCCTAGGCACTCAAAGGGCACTAAGCATAGAGTGTGAAAACTGAGTTTCCTTGAGAGCTGCTTGGAAGCCTGATGGTGTGTGAAGTTAGTGAGCCAAATGGAGTTGTTCTCTCACAAGAACCACTAGGCTGATCCTTCTTCAATATGCCCTTCACCAACATGCAGTGTTTCCTTGATTGAATTACCTCTCACACCAATATTTGAGTCTAGAGCCTTTGCATTGAGGGCTATCTGAAAACAGCTGTGGCGCTGAAGTTGCCTGTGAATGTGGAGTTGGTGGCTTGTGAAACCCGCATGTGGAGCATTCGTTTGTGTGGGATGCTCACCAAGGTTCCTTTCAGTCCTAGGCACTCAAAGGGCACTAAGCATAGAGTGTGAAAACTGAGTTTCCTTGAGAGCTGCTTGGAAGCCTGATGGTGTGTGAAGTTAGTGAGCCAAATGGAGTTGTTCTCCCACAAGAACCACTCGGCTGATCCTTCTTCAATATGCCCTTCACCAACATGCAGTGTTTCCTTGATTGAATTAGCTCTCACACCAATATTTGCGTCTAGAGCCTTTGCATTGAGGGCTATCTGAAAACGGCTGTGGCGCTGAAGTTGCCTGTGAATGTGGAGTTGGTGGCATGTGAAACCCGCATGTGGAGCATTCGTTTGTGTGGGATGCTCTACCAGGTTCATTCCTTGATAATGATCTCAAAGGGCACTAAGCATAGAGTGTGAAAACTGAGTTTCCTTGAGAGCTGCTTGGAAGCCTGATGGTGTGTGAAGTTAGTGAGCCAAATGGAGTTGTTCTCCCACAAGAACCACTCGGCTGATCCTTCTTCAATATGCCCTTCACCAACATGCAGTGTTTCCTTGATTGATTTAGCTCTCACACCAATATTTGAGTCTAGAGCCTTTGCATTGAGGGCTATCTGAAAACGGCTGTGGCGCTGAAGTTGCCTGTGAATGTGGGGTTGGTGGCATGTGAAACCCGCATGTGGAGCATTCGTTTGTGTGGGATGCTCTACCAGGTTCATTCCTTGATAATGCACTCAAAGGGCACTAAGCATAGAGTGTGAAAACTGAGTTTCCGTGAGAGCTGCTTGGAAGCCTGATGGTGTGTGAAGTTAGTGAGCCAAATGGACTTGTTTTCCCACAAGAACCACTCGGCTGATCCTTCTTCAATATGCCCTTCACCAACATGCAGTGTTTCCTTGATTGAATTAGCTCTCACACCAATATTTGCGTCGAGAGCCTTTGCATTGAGGGCTATCTGAAAACGGCTGTGGCGCTGAAGTTGCCTGAGAATGTGGAGTTGGTGGCATGTGAAACCCGCATGTGGAGCGTTCATTTGTGTGGGATGCTCACCAAGCTTCATTTCAGTCCTAGGCACTCAAAGGGCACTAAGCATAGAGTGTGAAAACTGAGTTTCCTTGAGAGCTGCTTGGAAGCCTGATGGTGTGTGAAGTTAGTGAGCCAAATGGAGTTGTTCTCCCACAAGAACCACTCGGTTGATCCTTCTTCAATATGCCCTTCACCAACATGCAGTGTTTCCTTGATTGATTTAGCTCTCACACCAATATTTGAGTCTAGAGCCTTTGCATTGAGGGCTATCTGAAAACGGCTGTGGCGCTGAAGTTGCCTGTGAATGTGGAGTTGGTGGCATGTGAAACCCGCATGTGGAGCATTCGTTTGTGTGGGATGCTCTACCAGGTTCATTCCTTGATAATGCACTCAAAGGGGACTAAGCATAGAGTGTGAAAACTGCGTTTCCTTGAGAGCTGCTTGGAAGCCTGATGGTGTGTGAAGTTAGTGAGCCAAATGGAGTTGTTCTCCCACAAGAACCACTCGGCTGATCCTTCTTCAATATGCCCTTCACCAACATGTAGTGTTTCCTTGATTGAATTAGCTCTCACACCAATATTTGCGTCTAGAGCCTTTGCATTGAGGGCTATCTGAAAACGGCTGTGGCGCTGAAGTTGCCGGTGAATGTGGAGTTGGTGGCTTGTGAAACCCGCATGTGGAGCACTCATTTGTGTGGGATGCTCACCAAGCTTCATTTCAGTCCTAGGCACTCAAAGGGCACTAAGCATAGAGTGTGAAAACTGAGTTTCCTTGAGAGCCGCTTGGAAGCCTGATGGTGTGTGAAGTTAGTGAGCCAAATGGAGTTGTTCTCCCACAAGAACCACTCGGCTGATCCTTCTTCAATATGCCCTTCACCAACATGTAGTGTTTCCTTGATTGAATTAGCTCTCACACCAATATTTGCTTCTAGAGCCTTTGCATTGAGGGCTATCTGAAAACGGCTGTGGCGCTGAAGTTGCCTGTGAATGTGGAGTTGGTGGCATGTGAAACCCGCATGTGGAGCATTCGTTTGTGTGGGATGCTCACCAAGCTTCATTTCACTCCTAGGCACTCAAAGGGAACTAAGCATAGAGTGTGAAAACTGAGTTTCCTTGAGAGCTGCTTGGAAGCCTGATGGTGTGTGAAGTTAGTGAGAAAAATGGAGTTGTTTTACCACAAGAACCACTCGGCTGATCCTTCTTCAATATGCCCTTCGCCAACATGCAGTGTTTCCTTGATTGAATTAGCTCTCACACCAATATTTGCGTCTAGAGCCTTTGCATTGAGGGCTATCTGAAAATGGCTGTGGTGCTGAAGTTGCCTGTGAATGTGGAGTTGGTGGCATGTGAAACCCGCATGTGGAGCGTTCGTTTGTGTGGGATGCTCACCAAGCTTCATTTCAGTCCTAGGCACTCAAAGGGCACTAAGCATAGAGTGTGAAAACTGAGTTTCCTTGAGAGCTGCTTGGAAACATGATGGTGTGTGAAGTTAGTGAGAAAAAGAGTTGATTTTCCCCACAAGAACCACTCGGCTGATCCTTCTTCAATATGCCCTTCACCAACATGCAGTGTTTCCCTTGATTGAATTAGCTCTCACACCAATATTTGCGTCAAGAGCCTTTACATTGAGGGCTATCTGAAAACGGCTGTGGCGCTGAAGTTGCCTGTGAATGTGGAGTTGGTGGCATGTGAAACCCGCATGTGGAGCATTCGTTTGTGTGGGATGCTCACCAAGCTTCATTTCAGTCCTAGGCACTCAAAGTGCACTAAGCATAGAGTGTGAAAACTGAGTTTCCGTGAGAGCTGCTTGGAAGCCTGATGGTGTGTGAAGTTAGTGAGCCAAATGGACTTGTTTTCCACAAGAACCACTCGGCTGATCCTTCTTCAATATGCCCTTCACCAACAATGCAGTGTTTCCTTGATTGAATTAGCTCTCACACCAATATTTGCGTCTAGAGCCTTTGCATTGAGGGCTATCTGAAAACGGCTGTGGCGCTGAAGTTGCCTGAGAATGTGGAGTTGGTGGCATGTGAAACCCGCATGTGGAGCGTTCATTTGTGTGGGATGCTCACCAAGCTTCATTTCAGTCCTAGGCACTCAAAGGGCACTAAGCATAGAGTGTGAAAACCTGAGTTTCCTTGAGAGCTGCTTGGAAGCCTGATGGTGTGTGAAGTTAGTGAGCCAAATGGAGTTGTTCTCCCACAAGAACCACTCGGTTGATCCTTCTTCAATATGCCCTTCACCAACATGCAGTGTTTCCTTGATTGAATTAGCTCTCACACCAATATTTGCGTCTAGAGCCTTTGCATTGAGGGCTATCTGAAAATGGCTGTGGCGCTGAAGTTGCCTGTGAATGTGGGGTTGGTGGCATGTGAAACCCGCATGTGGAGCATTCGTTTGTGTGGGAGGCTCACCAAGCTTCATTTCAGTCCTAGGCACTCAAAGGGCACTAAGCATAGAGTGTGAAAACTGAGTTTCCTTGAGAGCTGCTTGGAAGCCTGATGGTGTGTGAAGTTAGTGAGCCAAATGGAGTTGTTCTCCCACAAGAACCACTCGGCTGATCCTTCTTCTATATGCCCTTCACCAACATGCAGTGTTTCCTTGATTGAATTAGCTCTCACACCAATATTTGCGTCTAGAGCCTTTGCATTGAGGGCTATCTGAAAACGGCTGTGGCGCTGAAGTTGCCTGTGAATGTGGAGTTGGTGGCTTGTGAAACCCGCATGTGGAGCACTCATTTGTGTGGGATGCTCACCAAGGTTCCTTTCAGTCCTAGGCACTCAAAGGGCACTAAGCATAGAGTGTGAAAACTGAGTTTCCTTGAGAGCTGCTTGGAAGCCTGATGGTGTGTGAAGTTAGTGAGCCAAATGGAGTTGTTCTCCCACAAGAACCACTCGGCTGATCCTTCTTCAATATGCCCTTCACCAACATGCAGTGTTTCCTTGATTGCATTAGCTCTCACACCAATATTTGCGTCTAGAGCCTTTGCATTGAGGGCTATCTGAAAACGGCTGTGGCGCTGAAGTTGCCTGTGAATGTGGAGTTGGTGGCATGTGAAACCCGCATGTGGAGCATTCGTTTGTGTGGGGATGCTCTACCAGGTTCATTCCTTGATAATGCACTCAAAGGGCACTAAGCATAGAGTGTGAAAACTGAGTTTCCTTGAGAGCTGCTTGGAAGCCTGATGGTGTGTGAAGTTAGTGAGCCAAACGGAGTTTGTTCTCCCACAAGAACCACTCGGCTGATCCTTCTTCAATATGCCCTTCACCAACATGCAGTGTTTCCTTGATTGAATTACCTCTCACACCAATATTTGCGTCTAGAGCCTTTGCATTGAGGGCTATCTGAAAACGGCTGTGGCGCTGAAGTTGCCTGAGAATGTGGAGTTGGTGGCATGTGAAACCCGCATGTGGAGCACTCATTTGTGTGGGATGTTCACCAAGCTTCATTTCAGTCCTAGGCACTCAAAGGGCACTAAGCATAGAGTGTGAAAACTGAGTTTCCTTGAGAGCTGCTTGGAAGCCTGATGGTGTGTGAAGTTAGTGAACCAAATGGAGTTGTTCTCCCACAAGAACCACTCGGCTGATCCTTCTTCAATATGCCCTTCACCAACATGCAGTGTTTCCTTGATTGAATTAGCTCTCACACCAATATTTGCGTCGAGAGCCTTTGCATTGAGGGCTATCTGAAAACAGCTGTTGTGCTGAAGTTGCCTGTGAATGTGGAGTTGGTGGCATGTGAAACCCGCATGTGGAGCATTCGTTTGTGTGGGATGCTCTACCAGGTTCATTCCTTGATAATGCACTCAAAGGGCACTAAGCATAGAGTGTGAAAACTGAGTTTCCTTGAGAGCTGCTTGGAAGCCTGATGGTGTGTGAAGTTAGTGAGCCAAATGGAGTTGTTCTCCCACAAGAACCACTCGGCTGATCCTTCTTCAATATGCCCTTCACCAACATGTAGTGTTTCCTTGATTGAATTAGCTCTCACACCAATATTTGCGTCGAGAGCCTTTGCATTTTGGGCTATCTGAAAACGGCTGTGGCGCTGAAGTTGCCTGTGAATGTGGAGTTGCTGGCATGTGAAACCCGCATGTGGAGCATTCGTTTGTGTGGGATGCTCACCAAGCTTCATTTCAGTCCTAGGCACTCAAAGGGCACTAAGCATAGAGTGTGAAAACTGAGTTTCCTTGAGAGCTGCTTGGAAGCCTGATGGTGTGTGAAGTTAGTGAAGAAAATGGAGTTGTTTTACCACAAGAACCACTCGGCTGATCCTTCTTCAATATGCCCTTCACCAACATGCAGTGTTTCCTTGATTGAATTAGCTCTCACACCAATATTTGCGTCTAGAGCCTTTGCATTGAGGGCTATCTGAAAATGGCTGTGGTGCTGAAGTTGCCTGTGAATGTGGAGTTGGTGGCATGTGAAACCCGCATGTGGAGCGTTCGTTTGTGTGGGATGCTCACCAAGCTTCATTTCAGTCCTAGGCACTCAAAGGACACTAAGCATAGAGTGTGAAAACTGAGTTTCCTTGAGAGCTGCTTGGAAACATGATGGTGTGTGAAGTTAGTGAGAAAAATGGAGTTGTTTTCCCACAAGAACCACTCGGCTGATCCTTCTTCAATATGCCCTTCACCAACATGCAGTGTTTCCTTGATTGAATTAGCTCTCACACCAATATTTGCGTCAAGAGCCTTTACATTGAGGGCTATCTGAAAACGGCTGTGGCGCTGAAGTTGCCTGTGAATGTGGAGTTGGTGGCATGTGAAACCCGCATGTGGAGCATTCGTTTGTGTGGGATGCTCACCAAGCTTCATTTCAGTCCTAGGCACTCAAAGTGCACTAAGCATAGAGTGTGAAAACTGAGTTTCCGTGAGAGCTGCTTGGAAGCCTGATGGTGTGTGAAGTTAGTGAGCCAAATGGACTTGTTTTCCCACAAGAACCACTCGGCTGATCCTTCTTCAATATGCCCTTCACCAACATGCAGTGTTTCCTTGATTGAATTAGCTCTCACACCAATATTTGCGTCTAGAGCCTTTGCATTGAGGGCTATCTGAAAACGGCTGTGGCGCTGAAGTTGCCTGAGAATGTGGAGTTGGTGGCATGTGAAACCCGCATGTGGAGCGTTCATTTGTGTGGGATGCTCACCAAGCTTCATTTCAGTCCTAGGCACTCAAAGGGCACTAAGCATAGAGTGTGAAAACTGAGTTTCCTTGAGAGCTGCTTGGAAGCCTGATGGTGTGTGAAGTTAGTGAGCCAAATGGAGTTGTTCTCCCACAAGAACCACTCGGTTGATCCTTCTTCAATATGCCCTTCACCAACATGCAGTGTTTCCTTGATTGAATTAGCTCTCACACCAATATTTGCGTCTAGAGCCTTTGCATTGAGGGCTATCTGAAAATGGCTGTGGCGCTGAAGTTGCCTGTGAATGTGGGGTTGGTGGCATGTGAAACCCGCATGTGGAGCATTCGTTTGTGTGGGAGGCTCACCAAGCTTCATTTCAGTCCTAGGCACTCAAAGGGCACTAAGCATAGAGTGTGAAAACTGAGTTTCCTTGAGAGCTGCTTGGAAGCCTGATGGTGTGTGAAGTTAGTGAGCCAAATGGAGTTGTTCTCCCACAAGAACCACTCGGCTGATCCTTCTTCAATATGACCTTCACCAACATGCAGTGTTTCCTTGATTGAATTAGCTCTCACACCAATATTTGCGTCTAGAGCCTTTGCATTGAGGGCTATCTGAAAACGGCTGTGGCGCTGAAGTTGCCTGTGAATGTGGAGTTGGTGGCTTGTGAAACCCGCATGTGGAGCACTCATTTGTGTGGGATGCTCACCAAGGTTCCTTTCAGTCCTAGGCACTCAAAGGGCACTAAGCATAGAGTGTGAAAACTGAGTTTCCTTGAGAGCTGCTTGGAAGCCTGATGGTGTGTGAAGTTAGTGAGCCAAATGGAGTTGTTCTCCCACAAGAACCACTCGGCTGATCCTTCTTCAATATGCCCTTCACCAACATGCAGTGTTTCCTTGATTGAATTAGCTCTCACACCAATATTTGCGTCTAGAGCCTTTGCATTGAGGGCTATCTGAAAACGGCTGTGGCGCTGAAGTTGCCTGTGAATGTGGAGTTGGTGGCATGTGAAACCCGCATGTGGAGCATTCGTTTGTGTGGGATGCTCTACCAGGTTCATTCCTTGATAATGCACTCAAAGGGCACTAAGCATAGAGTGTGAAAACTGAGTTTCCTTGAGAGCTGCTTGGAAGCCTGATGGTGTGTGAAGTTAGTGAGCCAAACGGAGTTGTTCTCCCACAAGAACCACTCGGCTGATCCTTCTTCAATATGCCCTTCACCAACATGCAGTGTTTCCTTGATTGAATTACCTCTCACACCAATATTTGCGTCTAGAGCCTTTGCATTGAGGGCTATCTGAAAACGGCTGTGGCGCTGAAGTTGCCTGAGAATGTGGAGTTGGTGGCATGTGAAACCCGCATGTGGAGCACTCATTTGTGTGGGATGTTCACCAAGCTTCATTTCAGTCCTAGGCACTCAAAGGGCACTAAGCATAGAGTGTGAAAACTGAGTTTCCTTGAGAGCTGCTTGGAAGCCTGATGGTGTGTGAAGTTAGTGAGCCAAATGGAGTTGTTCTCCCACAAGAACCACTCGGCTGATCCTTCTTCAATATGCCCTTCACCAACATGCAGTGTTTCCTTGATTGAATTAGCTCTCACACCAATATTTGCGTCGAGAGCCTTTGCATTGAGGGCTATCTGAAAACAGCTGTTGTGCTGAAGTTGCCTGTGAATGTGGAGTTGGTGGCATGTGAAACCCGCATTTGGAGCATTCGTTTGTGTGGGATGCTCTACCAGGTTCATTCCTTGATAATGCACTCAAAGGGCACTAAGCATAGAGTGTGAAAACTGAGTTTCCTTGAGAGCTGCTTGGAAGCCTGATGGTGTGTGAAGTTAGTGAGCCAAATGGAGTTGTTCTCCCACAAGAACCACTCGGCTGATCCTTCTTCAATATGCCCTTCACCAACATGTAGTGTTTCCTTGATTGAATTAGCTCTCACACCAATATTTGCGTCGAGAGCCTTTGCATTTTGGGCTATCTGAAAACGGCTGTGGCGCTGAAGTTGCCTGTGAATGTGGAGTTGCTGGCATGTGAAACCCGCATGTGGAGCATTCGTTTGTGTGGGATGCTCACCAAGCTTCATTTCAGTCCTAGGCACTCAAAGGGCACTAAGCATAGAGTGTGAAAACTGAGTTTCCTTGAGAGCTGCTTGGAAGCCTGATGGTGTGTGAAGTTAGTGAAGAAAATGGAGTTGTTTTACCACAAGAACCACTCGGCTGATCCTTCTTCAATATGCCCTTCACCAACATGCAGTGTTTCCTTGATTGAATTAGCTCTCACACCAATATTTGCGTCTAGAGCCTTTGCATTGAGGGCTATCTGAAAACGGCTGTGGCGCTGAAGTTGCCTGTGAATGTGGGGTTGGTGGCATGTGAAACCCGCATGTGGAGCGTTCGTTTGTGTGGGAGGCTCACGAAGCTTCATTTCAGTCCTAGGCACTCAAAGGGCACTAAGCATAGAGTGTGAAAACTGAGTTTCCTTGAGAGCTGCTTGGAAGCCTGATGGTGTGTGAAGTTAGTGAGCCGAATGGAGTTGTTCTCCCAGAAGAACCACTCGGCTGATCCTTCTTCAATATGCCCTTCACCAACATGCAGTGTTTCCTTGATTGCATTAGCTCTCACACCTATATTTGAGTCTAGAGCCTTTGCATTGAGGGCTATCTTAAAACGGCTGTGGCGCTGAAGTTGCCTGTGAATGTGGAGTTGGTGGCATGTGAAACCCGCATGTGGAGCATTCGTTTGTGTGGGATGCTCACCAAGCTTCATTTCAGTCCTTGGCACTCAAAGTGCACTAAGCATAGAGTGTGAAAACTGAGTTTCCTTGAGAGCTGCTTGGAAGCCTGATGGTGTGTGAAGTTAGTGAGCCAAATGGAGTTGTTCTCCCACAAGAACCACTCGGCTGATCCTTCTTCAATATGCCCTTCACCAACATGCAGTGTTTCCTTGATTGAATTAGCTCTCACACCAATATTTGCGTCTAGAGCCTTTGCATTGAGGGCTATCTGAAAATGGCTGTGGCGCTGAAGTTGCCTGTGAATGTGGGGTTGGTGGCATGTGAAACCCGCATGTGGAGCATTCGTTTGTGTGGGAGGCTCACCAAGCTTCATTTCAGTCCTAGGCACTCAAAGGGCACTAAGCATAGAGTGTGAAAACTGAGTTTCCTTGAGAGCTGCTTGGAAGCCTGATGGTGTGTGAAGTTAGTGAGCCAAATGGAGTTGTTCTCCCACAAGAACCACTCGGCTGATCCTTCTTCAATATGCCCTTCACCAACATGCAGTGTTTCCTTGATTGAATTAGCTCTCACACCAATATTTGCGTCTAGAGCCTTTGCATTGAGGGCTATCTGAAAACGGCTGTGGCGCTGAAGTTGCCTGTGAATGTGGAGTTGGTGGCTTGTGAAACCCGCATGTGGAGCACTCATTTGTGTGGGATGCTCACCAAGGTTCCTTTCAGTCCTAGGCACTCAAAGGGCACTAAGCATAGAGTGTGAAAACTGAGTTTCCTTGAGAGCTGCTTGGAAGCCTGATGGTGTGTGAAGTTAGTGAGCCAAATGGAGTTGTTCTCCCACAAGAACCACTCGGCTGATCCTTCTTCAATATGCCCTTCACCAACATGCAGTGTTTCCTTGATTGAATTAGCTCTCACACCAATATTTGCGTCTAGAGCCTTTGCATTGAGGGCTATCTGAAAACGGCTGTGGCGCTGAAGTTGCCTGTGAATGTGGAGTTGGTGGCATGTGAAACCCGCATGTGGAGCATTCGTTTGTGTGGGATGCTCTACCAGGTTCATTCCTTGATAATGCACTCAAAGGGCACTAAGCATAGAGTGTGAAAACTGAGTTTCCTTGAGAGCTGCTTGGAAGCCTGATGGTGTGTGAAGTTAGTGAGCCAAACGGAGTTGTTCTCCCACAAGAACCACTCGGCTGATCCTTCTTCAATATGCCCTTCACCAACATGCAGTGTTTCCTTGATTGAATTTGCTCTCACACCAATATTTGCGTCTAGAGCCTTTGCATTGAGGGCTATCTGAAAACGGCTGTGGCGCTGAAGTTGCCTGAGAATGTGGAGTTGGTGGCATGTGAAACCCGCATGTGGAGCACTCATTTGTGTGGGATGTTCACCAAGCTTCATTTCAGTCCTAGGCACTCAAAGGGCACTAAGCATAGAGTGTGAAAACTGAGTTTCCTTGAGAGCTGCTTGGAAGCCTGATGGTGTGTGAAGTTAGTGAGCCAAATGGAGTTGTTCTCCCACAAGAACCACTCGGCTGATCCTTCTTCAATATGCCCTTCACCAACATGCAGTGTTTCCTTGATTGAATTAGCTCTCACACCAATATTTGCGTCGAGAGCCTTTGCATTGAGGGCTATCTGAAAACAGCTGTTGTGCTGAAGTTGCCTGTGAATGTGGAGTTGGTGGCATGTGAAACCCGCATGTGGAGCATTCGTTTGTGTGGGATGCTCTACCAGGTTCATTCCTTGATAATGCACTCAAAGGGCACTAAGCATAGAGTGTGAAAACTGAGTTTCCTTGAGAGCTGCTTGGAAGCCTGATGGTGTGTGAAGTTAGTGAGCCAAATGGAGTTGTTCTCCCACAAGAACCACTCGGCTGATCCTTCTTCAATATGCCCTTCACCAACATGTAGTGTTTCCTTGATTGAATTAGCTCTCACACCAATATTTGCGTCGAGAGCCTTTGCATTTTGGGCTATCTGAAAACGGCTGTGGCGCTGAAGTTGCCTGTGAATGTGGAGTTGCTGGCATGTGAAACCCGCATGTGGAGCATTCGTTTGTGTGGGATGCTCACCAAGCTTCATTTCAGTCCTAGGCACTCAAAGGGCACTAAGCATAGAGTGTGAAAACTGAGTTTCCTTGAGAGCTGCTTGGAAGCCTGATGGTGTGTGAAGTTAGTGAAGAAAATGGAGTTGTTTTACCACAAGAACCACTCGGCTGATCCTTCTTCAATATGCCCTTCACCAACATGCAGTGTTTCCTTGATTGAATTAGCTCTCACACCAATATTTGCGTCTAGAGCCTTTGCATTGAGGGCTATCTGAAAACGGCTGTGGCGCTGAAGTTGCCTGTGAATGTGGGGTTGGTGGCATGTGAAACCCGCATGTGGAGCGTTCGTTTGTGTGGGAGGCTCACGAAGCTTCATTTCAGTCCTAGGCACTCAAAGGGCACTAAGCATAGAGTGTGAAAACTGAGTTTCCTTGAGAGCTGCTTGGAAGCCTGATGGTGTGTGAAGTTAGTGAGCCGAATGGAGTTGTTCTCCCAGAAGAACCACTCGGCTGATCCTTCTTCAATATGCCCTTCACCAACATGCAGTGTTTCCTTGATTGCATTAGCTCTCACACCTATATTTGAGTCTAGAGCCTTTGCATTGAGGGCTATCTTAAAACGGCTGTGGCGCTGAAGTTGCCTGTGAATGTGGAGTTGGTGGCATGTGAAACCCGCATGTGGAGCATTCGTTTGTGTGGGATGCTCACCAAGCTTCATTTCAGTCCTTGGCACTCAAAGTGCACTAAGCATAGAGTGTGAAAACTGAGTTTCCTTGAGAGCTGCTTGGAAGCCTGATGGTGTGTGAAGTTAGTGAGCCAAATGGAGTTGTTCTCCCACTAGAACCACTCGGCTGATCCTTCTTCAATATGCCCTTCACCAACATGCAGTGTTTCCTTGATTGAATTAGCTCTCACACCAATATTTGCGTCTAGAGCCTTTGCATTGAGGGCTATCTGAAAACGGCTGTGGCGCTGAAGTTGCCTGTGAATGTGGAGTTGGTGGCATGTGAAACCCGCATGTGGAGCATTCGTTTGTGTGGGATGCTCTACCAGGTTCATTCCTAGATAATGCACTCAAAGGTCACTAAGCGTAGAGTGTGAAAACTGAGTTTCCTTGAGAGCTGCTTGGAAGCCTGATGGTGTGTGAAGTTAGTGAGCCAAATGGAGTTGTTCTCCCACAAGAACCACTCGGTTGATCCTTCTTCAATATGCCCTTCACCAACATGCAGTGTTTCCTTGATTGAATTAGCTCTCACACCAATATTTGCGTCTAGAGCCTTTGCATTGAGGGCTATCTGAAAATGGCTGTGGCGCTGAAGTTGCCTGTGAATGTGGGGTTGGTGGCATGTGAAACCCGCATGTGGAGCATTCGTTTGTGTGGGAGGCTCACCAAGCTTCATTTCAGTCCTAGGCACTCAAAGGGCACTAAGCATAGAGTGTGAAAACTGAGTTTCCTTGAGAGCTGCTTGGAAGCCTGATGGTGTGTGAAGTTAGTGAGCCAAATGGAGTTGTTCTCCCACAAGAACCACTCGGCTGATCCTTCTTCAATATGCCCTTCACCAACATGCAGTGTTTCCTTGATTGAATTAGCTCTCACACCAATATTTGCGTCTAGAGCCTTTGCATTGAGGGCTATCTGAAAACGGCTGTGGCGCTGAAGTTGCCTGTGAATGTGGAGTTGGTGGCTTGTGAAACCCGCATGTGGAGCACTCATTTGTGTGGGATGCTCACCAAGGTTCCTTTCAGTCCTAGGCACTCAAAGGGCACTAAGCATAGAGTGTGAAAACTGAGTTTCCTTGAGAGCTGCTTGGAAGCCTGATGGTGTGTGAAGTTAGTGAGCCAAATGGAGTTGTTCTCCCACAAGAACCACTCGGCTGATCCTTCTTCAATATGCCCTTCACCAACATGCAGTGTTTCCTTGATTGAATTAGCTCTCACACCAATATTTGCGTCTAGAGCCTTTGCATTGAGGGCTATCTGAAAACGGCTGTGGCGCTGAAGTTGCCTGTGAATGTGGAGTTGGTGGCATGTGAAACCCGCATGTGGAGCATTCGTTTGTGTGGGATGCTCTACCAGGTTCATTCCTTGATAATGCACTCAAAGGGCACTAAGCATAGAGTGTGAAAACTGAGTTTCCTTGAGAGCTGCTTGGAAGCCTGATGGTGTGTGAAGTTAGTGAGCCAAACGGAGTTGTTCTCCCACAAGAACCACTCGGCTGATCCTTCTTCAATATGCCCTTCACCAACATGCAGTGTTTCCTTGATTGAATTACCTCTCACACCAATATTTGCGTCTAGAGCCTTTGCATTGAGGGCTATCTGAAAACGGCTGTGGCGCTGAAGTTGCCTGAGAATGTGGAGTTGGTGGCATGTGAAACCCGCATGTGGAGCACTCATTTGTGTGGGATGTTCACCAAGCTTCATTTCAGTCCTAGGCACTCAAAGGGCACTAAGCATAGAGTGTGAAAACTGAGTTTCCTTGAGAGCTGCTTGGAAGCCTGATGGTGTGTGAAGTTAGTGAGCCAAATGGAGTTGTTCTCCCACAAGAACCACTCGGCTGATCCTTCTTCAATATGCCCTTCACCAACATGCAGTGTTTCCTTGATTGAATTAGCTCTCACACCAATATTTGCGTCGAGAGCCTTTGCATTGAGGGCTATCTGAAAACAGCTGTTGTGCTGAAGTTGCCTGTGAATGTGGAGTTGGTGGCATGTGAAACCCGCATGTGGAGCATTCGTTTGTGTGGGATGCTCTACCAGGTTCATTCCTTGATAATGCACTCAAAGGGCACTAAGCATAGAGTGTGAAAACTGAGTTTCCTTGAGAGCTGCTTGGAAGCCTGATGGTGTGTGAAGTTAGTGAGCCAAATGGAGTTGTTCTCCCACAAGAACCACTCGGCTGATCCTTCTTCAATATGCCCTTCACCAACATGTAGTGTTTCCTTGATTGAATTAGCTCTCACACCAATATTTGCGTCGAGAGCCTTTGCATTTTGGGCTATCTGAAAACGGCTGTGGCGCTGAAGTTGCCTGTGAATGTGGAGTTGCTGGCATGTGAAACCCGCATGTGGAGCATTCGTTTGTGTGGGATGCTCACCAAGCTTCATTTCAGTCCTAGGCACTCAAAGGGCACTAAGCATAGAGTGTGAAAACTGAGTTTCCTTGAGAGCTGCTTGGAAGCCTGATGGTGTGTGAAGTTAGTGAAGAAAATGGAGTTGTTTTACCACAAGAACCACTCGGCTGATCCTTCTTCAATATGCCCTTCACCAACATGCAGTGTTTCCTTGATTGAATTAGCTCTCACACCAATATTTGCGTCTAGAGCCTTTGCATTGAGGGCTATCTGAAAACGGCTGTGGCGCTGAAGTTGCCTGTGAATGTGGGGTTGGTGGCATGTGAAACCCGCATGTGGAGCGTTCGTTTGTGTGGGAGGCTCACGAAGCTTCATTTCAGTCCTAGTCACTCAAAGGGCACTAAGCATAGAGTGTGAAAACTGAGTTTCCTTGAGAGCTGCTTGGAAGCCTGATGGTGTGTGAAGTTAGTGAGCCGAATGGAGTTGTTCTCCCAGAAGAACCACTCGGCTGATCCTTCTTCAATATGCCCTTCACCAACATGCAGTGTTTCCTTGATTGCATTAGCTCTCACACCTATATTTGAGTCTAGAGCCTTTGCATTGAGGGCTATCTTAAAACGGCTGTGGCGCTGAAGTTGCCTGTGAATGTGGAGTTGGTGGCATGTGAAACCCGCATGTGGAGCATTCGTTTGTGTGGGATGCTCACCAAGCTTCATTTCAGTCCTTGGCACTCAAAGTGCACTAAGCATAGAGTGTGAAAACTGAGTTTCCTTGAGAGCTGCTTGGAAGCCTGATGGTGTGTGAAGTTAGTGAGCCAAATGGAGTTGTTCTCCCACAAGAACCACTCGGCTGATCCTTCTTCAATATGCCCTTCACCAACATGCAGTGTTTCCTTGATTGAATTAGCTCTCACACCAATATTTGTGTCAAGAGCCTTTACATTGAGGGCTATCTGAAAACGGCTGTGGCGCTGAAGTTGCCTGTGAATGTGGAGTTGGTGGCATGTGAAACCCGCATGTGGAGCATTCGTTTGTGTGGGATGCTCACCAAGCTTCATTTCAGTCCTAGGCACTCAAAGTGCACTAAGCATAGAGTGTGAAAACTGAGTTTCCGTGAGAGCTGCTTGGAAGCCTGATGGTGTGTGAAGTTAGTGAGCCAAATGGACTTGTTTTCCCACAAGAACCACTCGGCTGATCCTTCTTCAATATGCCCTTCACCAACATGCAGTGTTTCCTTGATTGAATTAGCTCTCACACCAATATTTGCGTCTAGAGCCTTTGCATTGAGGGCTATCTGAAAACGGCTGTGGCGCTGAAGTTGCCTGAGAATGTGGAGTTGGTGGCATGTGAAACCCGCATGTGGAGCGTTCATTTGTGTGGGATGCTCACCAAGCTTCATTTCAGTCCTAGGCACTCAAAGGGCACTAAGCATAGAGTGTGAAAACTGAGTTTCCTTGAGAGCTGCTTGGAAGCCTGATGGTGTGTGAAGTTAGTGAGCCAAATGGAGTTGTTCTCCCACAAGAACCACTCGGTTGATCCTTCTTCAATATGCCCTTCACCAACATGCAGTGTTTCCTTGATTGAATTAGCTCTCACACCAATATTTGCGTCTAGAGCCTTTGCATTGAGGGCTATCTGAAAATGGCTGTGGCGCTGAAGTTGCCTGTGAATGTGGGGTTGGTGGCATGTGAAACCCGCATGTGGAGCATTCGTTTGTGTGGGAGGCTCACCAAGCTTCATTTCAGTCCTAGGCACTCAAAGGGCACTAAGCATAGAGTGTGAAAACTGAGTTTCCTTGAGAGCTGCTTGGAAGCCTGATGGTGTGTGAAGTTAGTGAGCCAAATGGAGTTGTTCTCCCACAAGAACCACTCGGCTGATCCTTCTTCAATATGCCCTTCACCAACATGCAGTGTTTCCTTGATTGAATTAGCTCTCACACCAATATTTGCGTCTAGAGCCTTTGCATTGAGGGCTATCTGAAAACGGCTGTGGCGCTGAAGTTGCCTGTGAATGTGGAGTTGGTGGCTTGTGAAACCCGCATGTGGAGCACTCATTTGTGTGGGATGCTCACCAAGGTTCCTTTCAGTCCTAGGCACTCAAAGGGCACTAAGCATAGAGTGTGAAAACTGAGTTTCCTTGAGAGCTGCTTGGAAGCCTGATGGTGTGTGAAGTTAGTGAGCCAAATGGAGTTGTTCTCCCACTAGACGCACTCGGCTGATCCTTCTTCAATATGCCCTTCACCAACATGCAGTATTTCCTTGATTGAATTAGCTCTCACACCAATATTTGCGTCTAGAGCCTTTGCATTGAGGGCTATCTGAAAACGGCTGTGGCGCTGAAGTTGCCTGTGAATGTGGAGTTGGTGGCATGTGAAACCCGCATGTGGAGCATTCGTTTATGTTTGATGGTCACCAAGCTTCATTTCAGTCCTAGGCACTCAAAGGGCACTAAGCATAGAGTGTGAAAACTGAGTTTCCTTGAGAGCTGCTTGGAAGCCTGATGGTGTGTGAAGTTAGTGAGCCAAATGGAGTTGTTTTACCACAAGAACCACTCGGCTGATCCTTCTTCAATATGCCCTTCACCAACATGCACTGTTTCCTTGATTGAATTAGCTCTCACACCAATATTTGCGTCTAGAGCCTTTGCATTGAGGGCTATCTGAAAACGGCTGTGGCGCTGAAGTTGCCTGTGAATGTGGAGTTGGTGGCATGTGAAACCCGTATGTGGAGCATTCGTTTGTGTGGGATGCTCTACCAGGATCCTTCCTTGATAATGCACTCAAAGGGCACTAAGCATAGAGTGTGAAAACTGAGTTTCCTTGAGAGCTGCTTGGAAGCCTGATGGTGTGTGAAGTTAGTGAGCCAAATGGAGTTGTTCTCCCACAAGAACCACTCGGCTGATCCTTCTTCAATATGCCCTTCACCAACATGCAGTGTTTCCTTGATTGAATTAGCTCTCACACCAATATTTGCGTCTAGAGCCTTTGCATTGAGGGCTATCTGAAAACGGCTGAGGCACTGAGTTGCCTGTGAATGTGGAGTTGGTGGCATGTGAAACCCGCATGTGGAGCATTCGTTTGTGTGGGATGCTCTACCATGTTCATACCCAATTAATGCACTCAAAGGGCACTAAGCATAGAGTGTGAAAACTGAGTTTCCTTGAGAGCTGCTTGGAAGCCTGATGGTGTGTGAAGTTAGTGAGGCAAATGGAGTTGTTCTCCCACAAGAACCACTCGGATGATCCTTCTTCAATATGCCCTTCACCAACATGCAGTGTTTCCTTGATTGAATTAGCTCTCACACCAATATTTGCGTCTAGAGCCTTTGCATTGAGGGCTATCTGAAAACGGCTGTGGCGCTGAAGTTGCCTGTGAATGTGGGGTTGGTGGCATGTGAAACCCGCATGTGGAGCATTCGTTTGTGTGGGATGCTCACCAAGCTTCATTTCAGTCCTAGGCACTCAAAGGGCACTAAGCATAGAGTGTGAAAACTGAGTTTCCTTGAGAGCTGCTTGGAAGCCTGATGGTGTGTGAAGTTAGTGAGCCAAATGGAGTTGTTTTACCACAAGAACCACTCGGCTGATCCTTCTTCAATATGCCCTTCACCAACATGCAGTGTTTCCTTGATTGAATTAGCTCTCACACCAATATTTGCGTCTAGAGCCTTTGCATTGAGGGCTATCTGAAAACGGCTGTGGCGCTGAAGTTGCCTGTGAATGTGGAGTTGGTGGCATGTTAAACCCGCATGTGGAGCATTCATTTGTGTGGGATGCTCTACCAGGTTCATTCCTAGATAATGCACTCAAAGGACACTAAGCATAGAGTGTGAAAACTGAGTTTCCTTGAGAGCTGCTTGGAAGCCTGATGGTGTGTGAAGTTAGTGAGCCAAATGGAGTTGTTCTCCCACTAGACCCACTCGGCTGATCCTTCTTCAATATGCCCTTCACCAACATGCAGTGTTTCCTTGATTGAATTAGCTCTCACACCAATATTTGCGTCTAGAGCCTTTGCATTGAGGGCTATCTGAAAACGGCTGTGGCGCTGAAGTTGCCTGTGAATGTGGAGTTGGTGGCATGTGAAACCCGCATGTGGAGCATTCGTTTATGTTTGATGGTCACCAAGCTTCATTTCAGTCCTAGGCACTCAAAGGGCACTAAGCATAGAGTGTGAAAACTGAGTTTCCCTGAGAGCTGCTTGGAAGCCTGATGGTGTGTGAAGTTAGTGAGCCAAATGGAGTTGTTTTACCACAAGAACCACTCGGCTGATCCTTCTTCAATATGCCCTTCACCAACATGCACTGTTTCCTTGATTGAATTAGCTCTCACACCAATATTTGCGTCTAGAGCCTTTGCATTGAGGGCTATCTGAAAACGGCTGTGGCGCTGAAGTTGCCTGTGAATGTGGAGTTGGTGGCATGTGAAACCCGTATGTGGAGCATTCGTTTGTGTGGGATGCTCTACCAGGATCCTTCCTTGATAATGCACTCAAAGGGCACTAAGCATAGAGTGTGAAAACTGAGTTTCCTTGAGAGCTGCTTGGAAGCCTGATGGTGTGTGAAGTTAGTGAGCCAAATGGAGTTGTTCTCCCACAAGAACCACTCGGCTGATCCTTCTTCAATATGCCCTTCACCAACATGCAGTGTTTCCTTGATTGAATTAGCTCTCACACCAATATTTGCGTCTAGAGCCTTTGCATTGAGGGCTATCTGAAAACGGCTGTGGCGCTGAAGTTGCCTGTGAATGTGGAGTTGGTGGCATGTGAAACCCGCATGTGGAGCATTCGTTTGTGTGGGATGCTCTACCAGGTTCATTCCTTGATAATGCACTCAAAGGGCACTAAGCATAGAGTGTGAAAACTGAGTTTCCTTGAGAGCTGCTTGGAAGCCTGATGGTGTGTGAAGTTAGTGAGCCAAACGGAGTTGTTCTCCCACAAGAACCACTCGGCTGATCCTTCTTCAATATGCCCTTCACCAACATGCAGTGTTTCCTTGATTGAATTACCTCTCACACCAATATTTGCGTCTAGAGCCTTTGCATTGAGGGCTATCTGAAAACGGCTGTGGCGCTGAAGTTGCCTGAGAATGTGGAGTTGGTGGCATGTGAAACCCGCATGTGGAGCACTCATTTGTGTGGGATGTTCACCAAGCTTCATTTCAGTCCTAGGCACTCAAAGGGCACTAAGCATAGAGTGTGAAAACTGAGTTTCCTTGAGAGCTGCTTGGAAGCCTGATGGTGTGTGAAGTTAGTGAGCCAAATGGAGTTGTTCTCCCACAAGAACCACTCGGCTGATCCTTCTTCAATATGCCCTTCACCAACATGCAGTGTTTCCTTGATTGAATTAGCTCTCACACCAATATTTGCGTCGAGAGCCTTTGCATTGAGGGCTATCTGAAAACAGCTGTTGTGCTGAAGTTGCCTGTGAATGTGGAGTTGGTGGCATGTGAAACCCGCATGTGGAGCATTCGTTTGTGTGGGATGCTCTACCAGGTTCATTCCTTGATAATGCACTCAAAGGGCACTAAGCATAGAGTGTGAAAACTGAGTTTCCTTGAGAGCTGCTTGGAAGCCTGATGGTGTGTGAAGTTAGTGAGCCAAATGGAGTTGTTCTCCCACAAGAACCACTCGGCTGATCCTTCTTCAATATGCCCTTCACCAACATGTAGTGTTTCCTTGATTGAATTAGCTCTCACACCAATATTTGCGTCGAGAGCCTTTGCATTTTGGGCTATCTGAAAACGGCTGTGGCGCTGAAGTTGCCTGTGAATGTGGAGTTGCTGGCATGTGAAACCCGCATGTGGAGCATTCGTTTGTGTGGGATGCTCACCAAGCTTCATTTCAGTCCTAGGCACTCAAAGGGCACTAAGCATAGAGTGTGAAAACTGAGTTTCCTTGAGAGCTGCTTGGAAGCCTGATGGTGTGTGAAGTTAGTGAAGAAAATGGAGTTGTTTTACCACAAGAACCACTCGGCTGATCCTTCTTCAATATGCCCTTCACCAACATGCAGTGTTTCCTTGATTGAATTAGCTCTCACACCAATATTTGCGTCTAGAGCCTTTGCATTGAGGGCTATCTGAAAACGGCTGTGGCGCTGAAGTTGCCTGTGAATGTGGGGTTGGTGGCATGTGAAACCCGCATGTGGAGCGTTCGTTTGTGTGGGAGGCTCACGAAGCTTCATTTCAGTCCTAGGCACTCAAAGGGCACTAAGCATAGAGTGTGAAAACTGAGTTTCCTTGAGAGCTGCTTGGAAGCCTGATGGTGTGTGAAGTTAGTGAGCCGAATGGAGTTGTTCTCCCAGAAGAACCACTCGGCTGATCCTTCTTCAATATGCCCTTCACCAACATGCAGTGTTTCCTTGATTGCATTAGCTCTCACACCTATATTTGAGTCTAGAGCCTTTGCATTGAGGGCTATCTGAAAACGGCTGTGGCGCTGAAGTTGCCTGTGAATGTGGAGTTGGTGGCATGTGAAACCCGCATGTGGAGCATTCGTTTGTGTGGGATGCTCACCAAGCTTCATTTCAGTCCTTGGCACTCAAAGTGCACTAAGCATAGAGTGTGAAAACTGAGTTTCCTTGAGAGCTGCTTGGAAGCCTGATGGTGTGTGAAGTTAGTGAGCCAAATGGAGTTGTTCTCCCACTAGAACCACTCGGCTGATCCTTCTTCAATATGCCCTTCACCAACATGCAGTGTTTCCTTGATTGAATTAGCTCTCACACCAATATTTGCGTCTAGAGCCTTTGCATTGAGGGCTATCTGAAAACGGCTGTGGCGCTGAAGTTGCCTGTGAATGTGGAGTTGGTGGCATGTGAAACCCGCATGTGGAGCATTCGTTTGTGTGTGATGCTCTACCAGGTTCATTCCTAGATAATGCACTCAAAGGGCACTAAGCATAGAGTGTGAAAACTGAGTTTCCTTGAGAGCTGCTTGGAAGCCTGATGGTGTGTGAAGTTAGTGAGCCAAATGGAGTTGTTCTCCCACAAGAACCACTCGGCTGATCCTTCTTCAATATGCCCTTCACCAACATGCAGTGTTTCCTTGATTGAATTAGCTCTCACACCAATATTTGCGTCTAGAGCCTTTGCATTGAGGGCTATCTGAAAACGGCTGTGGCGCTGAAGTTGCCTGTGAATGTGGGGTTGGTGGCATGTGAAACCCGCATGTGGAGCGTTCGTTTGTGTGGGAGGCTCACGAAGATTCATTTCAGTCCTAGGCACTCAAAGGGCACTAAGCATAGAGTGTGAAAACTGAGTTTCCTTGAGAGCTGCTTGGAAGCCTGATGGTGTGTGAAGTTAGTGAGCCAAATGGAGTTGTTCTCCCACAAGAACCACTCGGCTGATCCTTCTTCAATATGCCCTTTACCCACATGCAGTGTTTCCTTGATTATATTAGCTCTCACAACAATATTTGCGTCTAGAGCCTTTGCATTGAGGGCTATCTGAAAACGGCTGTGGCGCTGAAGTTGCATGTGAATGTGGAGTTGGTGGCATGTGAAACCCGCATGTGGAGCATTCATTTGTGTGGGATGCTCTACCAGGTTCATTCCTAGATAATGCACTCAAAGGGCACTAAGCATAGAGTGTGAAAACTGAGTTTCCTTGAGAGCTGCTTGGAAGCCTGATGGTGTGTGAAGTTAGTGAGCCAAATGGAGTTGTTCTCCCACAAGAACCACTCGGCTGATCCTTCTTCAATATGCCCTTCACCAACATGCAGTGTTTCCTTGATTGAATTAGCTCTCACACCAATATTTGCGTCTAGAGCCTTTGCATTGAGGGCTATCTTAAAACGGCTGTGGCGCTGAAGTTGCCTGTGAATGTGGAGTTGGTGGCATGTGAAACCCGCATGTGGAGCATTCGTTTGTGTGGGATGCTCTACCAGGTTCATTCCTAGATAATGCACTCAAAGGGCACTAAGCATAGAGTGTTGAAACTGAGTTTCCTTGAGAGCTGCTTGGAAGCCTGATGGTGTGTGAAGTTAGTGAGCCAAATGGAGTTGTTCTACCACTAGAACCACTCGGCTGATCCTTCTTCAATATGCCCTTCACCAACATGCAGTGTTTCCTTGATTGAATTAGCTCTCACACCAATATTTGCGTCTAGACCCTTTGCATTGAGGGCTATCTGAAAACGGCTGTGGCGCTGAAGTTGCCTGTGAATGTGGAGTTGGTGGCATGTGAAACCCGCATGTGGAGCATTCGTTTGTGTGTGATGCTCTACCAGGTTCATTCCTAGATAATGCACTCAAAGGGCACTAAGCATAGAGTGTGAAAACTGAGTTTCCTTGAGAGCTGCTTGGAAGCCTGATGGTGTGTGAAGTTAGTGAGAAAAATGGAGTTGTTCTCCCACAAGAACCACTCGGCTGATCCTTCTTCAATATGCCCTTCACCAACATGCAGTGTTTCCTTGATTGAATCAGCTCTCACACCAATATTTGCGTCTAGAGCCTTTGCATTGAGGGCTATCTGAAAACGGCTGTGGCACTGAAGTTGCCTGTGAATGTGGAGTTGGTGGCATGTGAAACCCGCATGTGGAGCATTCGTTTGTGTGGGATGCTCTACCAGGTTCATTCCTTGATAATGCACTCAAAGGGCACTAAGCATAGAGTGTGAAAACTGAGTTTCCTTGAGAGCTGCTTGGAAGCCTGATGGTGTGTGAAGTTAGTGAGGCAAATGGAGTTGTTCTCCCACAAGAACCACTCGGCTGATCCTTCTTCAATATGCCCTTCACCAACATGCAGTGTTTCCTTGATTGAATTAGCTCTCACACCAATATTTGCGTCCAGAGCCTTTGCAATGAGGGCTATCTGAAAACGCCTGTGGCGCTGAAGTTGCCTGTGAATGTGGAGTTGGTGGCATGTGAAACCCGTATGTGGAGCATTCGTTTGTGTGGGATGCTCTACCAGTTTCCTTCTTTGATAATGCACTCAAAGGGCACTAAGCATAGAGTGTGAAAACTGAGTTTCCTTGAGAGCTGCTTGGAAGCCTGATGGTGTGTGAAGTTAGTCAGCCAAATGGAGTTGTTCTCCCACAAGAACCACTCGGCTGATCCTTCTTCAATATGCCCTTCACCAACATGCAGTATTTCCTTGATTGCATTAGCTCTCACACCAATATTTGAGTCTAGAGCCTTTGCATTGAGGGCTATCTTAAAACGGCTGTGGCGCTGAAGTTGCCTGAGAATGTGGAGTTGGTGGCATGTGAAACCCGCATGTGGAGCATTCATTTGTGTGGGATGCTCACCAAGCTTCATTTCAGTCCTAGGCACTCAAAGGGCCCTAAGCATAGAGTGTGAAAACTGAGTTTCCTTGAGAGCTGCTTGGAAGCCTGATGGTATGTGAAGTTAGTGAGCCAAATGGAGTTGTTCTCCCACAAGAACCACTCGGCTGATCCTTCTGCAATATGCCCTTCACCAACATGCAGTGTTTCCTTGATTGAATTAGCTCTCACACCAATATTTGCGTCGAGAGCCTTTGCATTGAGGGCTATCTGAAAACGCCTGTGGCGCTGAAGTTGCCTGTGAATGTGGAGTTGGTGGCATGTGAAACCCGTATGTGGAGCATTCGTTTGTGTGGGATGCTCTACCAGTTTCCTTCTTTGATAATGCACTCAAAGGGCACTAAGCATAGAGTGTGAAAACTGAGTTTCCTTGAGAGCTGCTTGGAAGCCTGATGGTGTGTGAAGTTAGTCAGCCAAATGGAGTTGTTCTCCCACAAGAACCACTCGGCTGATCCTTCTTCAATATGCCCTTCACCAACATGCAGTATTTCCTTGATTGCATTAGCTCTCACACCAATATTTGAGTCTAGAGCCTTTGCATTGAGGGCTATCTGAAAACGGCTGTGGCGCTGAAGTTGCCTGTGAATGTGGGGTTGGTGGCATGTGAAACCCGCATGTGGAGCGTTCGTTTGTGTGGGAGGCTCACGAAGATTCATTTCAGTCCTAGGCACTCAAAGGGCACTAAGCATAGAGTGTGAAAACTGAGTTTCCTTGAGAGCTGCTTGGAAGCCTGATGGTGTGTGAAGTTAGTGAGCCAAATGGAGTTGTTCTCCCACAAGAACCACTCGGCTGATCCTTCTTCAATATGCCCTTCACCCACATGCAGTGTTTCCTTGATTATATTAGCTCTCACAACAATATTTGCGTCTAGAGCCTTTGCATTGAGGGCTATCTGAAAACGGCTGTGGCGCTGAAGTTGCATGTGAATGTGGAGTTGGTGGCATGTGAAACCCGCATGTGGAGCATTCATTTGTGTGGGATGCTCTACCAGGTTCATTCCTAGATAATGCACTCAAAGGGCACTAAGCATAGAGTGTGAAAACTGAGTTTCCTTGAGAGCTGCTTGGAAGCCTGATGGTGTGTGAAGTTAGTGAGCCAAATGGAGTTGTTCTCCCACAAGAACCACTCGGCTGATCCTTCTTCAATATGCCCTTCACCAACATGCAGTGTTTCCTTGATTGAATTAGCTCTCACACCAATATTTGCGTCTAGAGCCTTTGCATTGAGGGCTATCTTAAAACGGCTGTGGCGCTGAAGTTGCCTGTGAATGTGGAGTTGGTGGCATGTGAAACCCGCATGTGGAGCATTCGTTTGTGTGGGATGCTCTACCAGGTTCATTCCTAGATAATGCACTCAAAGGGCACTAAGCATAGAGTGTTGAAACTGAGTTTCCTTGAGAGCTGCTTGGAAGCCTGATGGTGTGTGAAGTTAGTGAGCCAAATGGAGTTGTTCTACCACTAGAACCACTCGGCTGATCCTTCTTCAATATGCCCTTCACCAACATGCAGTGTTTCCTTGATTGAATTAGCTCTCACACCAATATTTGCGTCTAGACCCTTTGCATTGAGGGCTATCTGAAAACGGCTGTGGCGCTGAAGTTGCCTGTGAATGTGGAGTTGGTGGCATGTGAAACCCGCATGTGGAGCATTCGTTTGTGTGTGATGCTCTACCAGGTTCATTCCTAGATAATGCACTCAAAGGGCACTAAACATAGAGTGTGAAAACTGAGTTTCCTTGAGAGCTGCTTGGAAGCCTGATGGTGTGTGAAGTTAGTGAGAAAAATGGAGTTGTTCTCCCACAAGAACCACTCGGCTGATCCTTCTTCAATATGCCCTTCACCAACATGCAGTGTTTCCTTGATTGAATCAGCTCTCACAGCAATATTTGCGTCTAGAGCCTTTGCATTGAGGGCTATCTGAAAACGGCTGTGGCACTGAAGTTGCCTGTGAATGTGGAGTTGGTGGCATGTGAAACCCGCATGTGGAGCATTCGTTTGTGTGGGATGCTCTACCAGGTTCATTCCTTGATAATGCACTCAAAGGGCACTAAGCATAGAGTGTGAAAACTGAGTTTCCTTGAGAGCTGCTTGGAAGCCTGATGGTGTGTGAAGTTAGTGAGGCAAATGGAGTTGTTCTCCCACAAGAACCACTCGGCTGATCCTTCTTCAATATGCCCTTCACCAACATGCAGTGTTTCCTTGATTGAATTAGCTCTCACACCAATATTTGCGTCGAGAGCCTTTGCATTGAGGGCTATCTGAAAACGCCTGTGGCGCTGAAGTTGCCTGTGAATGTGGAGTTGGTGGCATGTGAAACCCGTATGTGGAGCATTCGTTTGTGTGGGATGCTCTACCAGTTTCCTTCTTTGATAATGCACTCAAAGGGCACTAAGCATAGAGTGTGAAAACTGAGTTTCCTTGAGAGCTGCTTGGAAGCCTGATGGTGTGTGAAGTTAGTCAGCCAAATGGAGTTGTTCTCCCACAAGAACCACTCGGCTGATCCTTCTTCAATATGCCCTTCACCAACATGCAGTATTTCCTTGATTGCATTAGCTCTCACACCAATATTTGAGTCTAGAGCCTTTGCATTGAGGGCTATCTTAAAACGGCTGTGGCGCTGAAGTTGCCTGAGAATGTGGAGTTGGTGGCATGTGAAACCCGCATGTGGAGCATTCATTTGTGTGGGATGCTCACCAAGCTTCATTTCAGTCCTAGGCACTCAAAGGGCCCTAAGCATAGAGTGTGAAAACTGAGTTTCCTTGAGAGCTGCTTGGAAGCCTGATGGTATGTGAAGTTAGTGAGCCAAATGGAGTTGTTCTCCCACAAGAACCACTCGGCTGATCCTTCTTCAATATGCCCTTCACCAACATGCAGTGTTTCCTTGATTAAATTAGCTCTCACACCAATATTTGCGTCTAGAGCCTTTACATTGAGGGCTATCTGAAAACGGCTGTGGCGCTGAAGTTGCCTGTGAATGTGGAGTTGGTGGCTTGTGAAACCCGCATGTGGAGCATTCGTTTGTGTGGGATGCTCACCAAGCTTCATTTCAGTCCTAGGCACTCAAAGGGCACTAAGCATAGAGTGTGAAAACTGTGTTTCCTTGAGAGCTGCTTGGAAGCCTGATGGTGTGTGAAGTTAGTGAGCCAAATGGAGTTGTTCTCCCACAAGAACCACTCGGTTGATCCTTCTTCAATATGCCCTTCACCAACATGCAATGTTTCCTTGATTGAATTAGCTCTCACACCAATATTTGCGTCTAGAGCCTTTGCATTGAGGGCTATCTGAAAATGGCTGTGGCGCTGAAGTTGCCTGAGAATGTGGAGTTGGTGGCATGTGAAACCCGCATGTGGAGCATTCATTTGTGTGGGATGCTCACCAAGCTTCATTTCAGTCCTAGGCACTCAAAGGGCACTAAGCATAGAGTGTGAAAACTGAGTTTCCTTGAGAGCTGCTTGGAAGCCTGATGGTGTGTGAAGTTAGTGAGCCAAATGGAGTTGTTCTCCCACAAGAACCACTCGGTTGATCCTTCTTCAATATGCCCTTCACCAACATGCAGTGTTTCCTTGATTGAATTAGCTCTCACACCAATATTTGCGTCTAGAGCCTTTGTATTGAGGGCTATCTGAAAATGGCTGTGGCGCTGAAGTTGCCTGTGAATGTGGGGTTGGTGGCATGTGAAACCCGCATGTGGAGCATTCGTTTGTGTGGGAGGCTCACCAAGCTTCATTTCAGTCCTAGGCACTCAAAGGGCACTAAGCATAGAGTGTGAAAACTGAGTTTCCTTGAGAGCTGCTTGGAAGCCTGATGGTGTGTGAAGTTAGTGAGCCAAATGGAGTTGTTCTCCCACTAGAACCACTCGGCTGATCCTTCTTCAATATGCCCTTCACCAACATGCAGTGTTTCCTTGATTGAATTAGCTCTCACACCAATATTTGCGTCTAGATCCTTTGCATTGAGGGCTATCTGAAAACGGCTGTGGCGCTGAAGTTGCCTGTGAATGTGGAGTTGGTGGCATGTGAAACCCGCATGTGGAGCATTCGTTTGTGTGTGATGCACTACCAGGTTCATTCCTAGATAATGCACTCAAAGGGCACTAAGCATAGAGTGTGAAAACTGAGTTTCCTTGAGAGCTGCTTGGAAGCCTGATGGTGTGTGAAGTTAGTGAGCCAAATGGAGTTGTTCTCCCACAAGAACCACTCGGCTGATTCTTCTTCAATACGCCCTTCACCAACATGCAGTGTTTCCTTGATTGAATTAGCTCTCACACCAATATTTGCGTCTAGAGCCTTTGCATTGAGGGCTATCTGAAAACGGCTGTGGCGCTGAAGTTGCCTGTGAATGTGGAGTTGGTGGCATGTGAAACCCGCATGTGGAGCATTCGTTTGTGTGGGATGCTCTACCAGGTTCATTCCTTGATAATGCACTCAAAGGGCACTAAGCATAGAGTGTGAAAACTGAGTTTCCTTGAGAGCTGCTTGGAAGCCTGATGGTGTGTGAAGTTAGTGAGCCAAATGGAGTTGTTCTCCCACAAGAACCACTCGGCTGATGCTTCTTCAATATGCCCTTCACCAACATGCAGTGTTTCCTTGATTGAATTAGCTCTCACACCAATATTTGCGTCAAGAGCCTTTGCATTGAGGGCTATCTGAAAACGGCTGTGGCGCTTAAGTTGCCTGTGAATGTGGAGTTGGTGGCATGTGAAACCCGCATGTGGAGCATTCGTTTCTGTGGGATGCTCACCAAGATCATTTCAGTCCTAGGCACTCAAAGGGCACTAAGCATAGAGTGTGAAAACTGAGTTTCCTTGAGAGCTGCTTGGAAGCCTGATAGTGTGTGACGTTAGTGAGCCAAATGGAGTTGTTCTCCCACAAGAACCACTCGGCTGATTCTTCTTCTATACGCCCTTCACCAACATGCCGTGTTTCCTTGATTGAATTAGTTCTCACACCAATATTTGCGTCTAGAGCCTTTGCATTGAGGGCTATCTGAAAATGGCTGTGGCGCTGAAGTTGCCTGTGAATGTGGAGTTGGTGGCATGTGAAACCCGCATGTGGAGCATTCGTTTGTGTGGGAGGCTCACCAAGATTCATTTCAGTCCTAGGTATTCAAAGGGCACTAAGCATAGAGTGTGAAAACTGAGTTTCCTTGAGAGCCGCTTGGAAGCCTGATGGTGTTTGAAGTTAGTGAGCCAAATGGAGTTGTTCTCCCACAAGAACCACTCGGCTGATCCTTCTTCAATATGCCCTTCACCAACATGCAGTGTTTCCTTGATTGAATTAGCTCTCACACCAATATTTGCGTCTAGAGCCTTTGCATTGAGGGCTATCTGAAAACGGCTGTGGCGCTGAAGTTGCCTGTGAATGTGGAGTTGGTGGCATGTGAAATCCGCATGTGGAGCATTCGTTTGTGTGGGATGCTCTACCAGGTTCATTCCTTGATAATGCACTCAAAGGGCACTAAGCATAGAGTGTGAAAACTGAGTTTCCTTGAGAGCTGCTTGGAAGCCTGATGGTGTGTGAAGTTAGTGAGCCAAATGGAGTTGTTCTCCCACAAGAACCACTCGGCTGATCCTTCTTCAATATGCCCTTCACCAACATGCAGTGTTTCCTTGATTGAATTAGCTCTCACACCAATATTTGCGTCTAGAGCCTTTGCATTGAGGGCTATCTGAAAACGGCTGTGGCGCTGAAGTTGCCGGTGAATGTGGAGTTGGTGGCTTGTGAAACCCGCATGTGGAGCACTCATTTGTGTGGGGTGCTCACGAAGCTTCATTTCAGTCCTAGGCACTCAAAGGGCACTAAGCATAGAGTGTGAAAACTGAGTTTCCTTGAGAGCTGCTTGGAAGCCTGATGGTGTGTGAAGTTAGTGAGCCAAATGGAGTTGTTCTCCCACAAGAACCACTCGGCTGATCCTTCTTCAATATGCCCTTCACCAACATGCAATGTTTCCTTGATTGAATTAGCTCTCACACCAATATTTGCGTCTAGAGCCTTTGCATTGAGGGCTATCTGAAAACGGCTGTGGCGCTGAAGTTGCCTGTGAATGTGGAGTTGGTGGCATGTGAAACCCGCATGTGGAGCATTCTTTGTGTGGGATGCTCAATAAGCTTCATTTCAGTCCTAGGCACTCAAAGGGCACTAAGCATAGAGTGTGAAAACTGAGTTTCCTTGAGAGCTGCTTGGAAGCCTGATGGTGTGTGAAGTTAGTGAGCCAAATGGAGTTGTTCTCCCACTAGAACCACTCGGCTGATCCTTCTTCAATATGCCCTTCACCAACATGCAGTGTTTCCTTGATTGAATTAGCTCTCACACCAATATTTGCGTCTAGAGCCTTTGCATTGAGGGCTATCTGAAAACGGCTGTGGTGCTGAAGTTGCCTGTGAATGTGGAGTTGGTGGCATGTGAAACCCGTATGTGGAGCATTCGTTTGTGTGGGATGCTCTACCAGGTTCATTCTTTGATAATGCACTCAAAGGTCACTAAGCATAGAGTGTGAAAACTGAGTTTCCTTGAGAGCTGCTTGGAAGCCTGATGGTGTGTGAAGTTAGTGAGGCAAAAGGAGTTGTTCTGCCACAAGAACCACTCGGCTGATCCTTCTTCAATATGCCCTTCACCAACATGCAGTGTTTCCTTGATTGAATTAGCTCTCACACCAATATTTGCGTCGAGAGCCTTTGCATTGAGGGCTATCTGAAAACGGCTGTGGCGCTGAAGTTGCCTGTGAATGTGGAGTTGGTGGCATGTGAAACCCGTATGTGGAGCATTCGTTTTTGTGGGATGCTCTACCAGGTTCCTTCCTTGATAATGCACTCAAAGGGCACTAAGCATAGAGTGTGAAAACTGAGTTTCCTTGAGAGCTGCTTGGAAGCCTGATGCTGTGTGAAGTTAGTGAGCCAAATGGAGTTGTTCTCCCACAAGAACCACTCGGCTGATCCTTCTTCAATATGCCCTTCACCAACATGCAGTGTTTCCTTGATTGAATTAGCTCTCACACCAATATTTGCGTCTAGAGCCTTTGCATTGAGAGCTATATGAAAACGGCTGTGGCGCTGAAGTTGCCTGTGAATGTGGAGTTGGTGGCATGTGAAACCCGCATGTGGAGCATTCGTTTGTGTGAGATGCTCACCAAGCTTCATTTCAGTCCTAGGCACTCAAAGGGCACTAAGCATAGAGTGTGAAAACTGAGTTTCCTTGAGAGCTGCTTGGAAACCTGATGGTGTGTGAAGTTAGTGAGCCAAATGGAGTTGTTCTCCCACAAGAACCACTCGGCTGATCCTTCTTCAATATGCCCTTCACCAACATGCAGTGTTTCCTTGATTGAATTAGCTCTCACACCAATATTTGCGTCTAGAGCCTTTGCATTGAGGGCTATCTGAAAATGGCTGTGGTGCTGAAGTTGCCTGTGAATGTGGAGTTGGTGGCATGTGAAACCCGCATGTGGAGCATTCATTTGTGTGGGATGCTCTACCAGGTTCATTCCTAGATAATGCACTCAAAGGTCACTAAGCATAGAGTGTGAAAACTGAGTTTCCTTGAGAGCTGCTTGGAAGCCTGATGGTGTGTGAAGTTAGTGAGCCAAATGGAGTTGTTCTCCTACAGGAACCACTCGGCTGATCCTTCTTCAATATGCCCTTCACCAACATGCAGTGTTTCCTTGATTGAATTAGTTCTCACACCAATATTTGCGTCTAGAGCCTTTGCATTGAGGGCTATCTGAAAACGGCTGTGGCGCTGAAGTTGCCTGTGAATGTGGAGTTGGTGGCATGTGAAACCCGCATGTGGAGCATTCGTTTGTGTGGGATGCTCTACCAGGTTCATTCCTAGATAATGCACTCAAAGGTCACTAAGCGTAGAGTGTGAAAACTGAGTTTCCTTGAGAGCTGCTTGGAAGCCTGATGGTGTGTGAAGTTAGTGAGCCAAATGGAGTTGTTCTCCCACTAGAACCACTCGGCTGATCCTTCTTCAATATGCCCTTCACCAACATGCAGTGTTTCCTTGATTGAATTAGCTCTCACACCAATATTTGCATCTAGAGCCTTTGCATTGAGGGCTATCTGAAAACGGCTGTGGCGCTGAAGTTGCCTGTGAATGTGGAGTTGGTGGCATGTGAAACCCGCAGTGGAGCATTCGTTTGTGTGTGATGCTCTACCAGGTTCATTCCTAGATAATGCACTCAAAGGGCACTAAGCATAGAGTGTGAAAACTGAGTTTCCTTGAGAGCTGCTTGGAAGCCTGATGGTGTGTGAAGTTAGTGAGCCGAATGGAGTTGTTCTCCCACAAGAACCACTCGGCTGATCCTTCTTCAATATGCCCTTCAACAACATGCAGTGTTTCCTTGATTGAATTAGCTCTCACACCAATATTTGCGCCTGGAGCCTTTGCATTGAGGGCTATCTGAAAACGGCTGTGGCGCTGAAGTTGCCTGTGAATGTGGAGTTGGTGGCATGTGAAACCCGCATGTGGAGCATTCGTTTATGTTTGATGGTCACCAAGCTTCATTTCAGTCCTAGGCACTCAAAGGGCACTAAGCATAGAGTGTGAAAACTGAGTTTCCTTGAGAGCTGCTTGGAAGCCTGATGGTGTGTGAAGTTAGTGAGCCAAATGGAGTTGTTCTCCCACTAGAACCACTTGGCTGATCCTTCTTCAATATGCCCTTCACCAACATGCAGTGTTTCCTTGATTGAATTAGCTCTCACACCAATATTTGCGTCTAGAGCCTTTGCATTGAGGGCTATCTGAAAACGGCTGTGGCGCTGAAGTTGCCTGTGAATGTGGAGTTGGTGGCATGTGAAACCCGCATGTGGAGCATTCTTTGTGTGGGATGCTCTACCAGGTTCATTCCTAGATAATGCACTCAAAGGTCACTAAGCATAGAGTGTGAAAACTGAGTTTCCTTGAGAGCTGCTTGGAAGCCTGATGGTGTGTGAAGTTAGTGAGACAAATGGAGTTGTTCTCCCACTAGAACCACTCGGCTGATCCTTCTTCAATATGCCCTTCACCAACATGCAGTGTTTCCTTGATTGAATTAGCTCTCACACCAATATTTGCGTCTAGAGCCTTTGCATTGAGGGCTATCTGAAAACGGCTGTGGCGCTGAAGTTGCCTGTGAATGTGGAGTTGGTGGCATGTGAAACCCGTATGTGGAGCATTCGTTTGTGTGGGATGCTCTACCAGGTTCATTCTTTGATAATGCACTCAAAGGTCACTAAGCATAGAGTGTGAAAACTGAGTTTCCTTGAGAGCTGCTTGGAAGCCTGATGGTGTGTGAAGTTAGTGAGGCAAAAGGAGTTGTTCTGCCACAAGAACCACTCGGCTGATCCTTCTTCAATATGCCCTTCACCAACATGCAGTGTTTCCTTGATTGAATTAGCTCTCACACCAATATTTGCGTCGAGAGCCTTTGCATTGAGGGCTATCTGAAAACGGCTGTGGCGCTGAAGTTGCCTGTGAATGTGGAGTTGGTGGCATGTGAAACCCGTATGTGGAGCATTCGTTTTTGTGGGATGCTCTACCAGGTTCCTTCCTTGATAATGCACTCAAAGGGCACTAAGCATAGAGTGTGAAAACTGAGTTTCCTTGAGAGCTGCTTGGAAGACTGATGCTGTGTGAAGTTAGTGAGCCAAATGGAGTTGTTCTCCCACAAGAACCACTCGGCTGATCCTTCTTCAATATGCCATTCACCAACATGCAGTGTTTCCTTGATTGAATTAGCTCTCACACCAATATTTGCGTCTAGAGCCTTTGCATTGAGAGCTATATGAAAACGGCTGTGGCGCTGAAGTTGCCTGTGAATGTGGAGTTGGTGGCATGTGAAACCCGCATGTGGAGCATTCGTTTGTGTGAGATGCTCACCAAGCTTCATTTCAGTCCTAGGCACTCAAAGGGCACTAAGCATAGAGTGTGAAAACTGAGTTTCCTTGAGAGCTGCTTGGAAACCTGATGGTGTGTGAAGTTAGTGAGCCAAATGGAGTTGTTCTCCCACAAGAACCACTCGGCTGATCCTTCTTCAATATGCCCTTCACCAACATGCAGTGTTTCCTTGATTGAATTAGCTCTCACACCAATATTTGCGTCTAGAGCCTTTGCATTGAGGGCTATCTGAAAACGGCTGTGGTGCTGAAGTTGCCTGTGAATGTGGAGTTGGTGGCATGTGAAACCCGCATGTGGAGCATTCATTTGTGTGGGATGCTCTACCAGGTTCATTCCTAGATAATGCACTCAAAGGTCACTAAGCATAGAGTGTGAAAACTGAGTTTCCTTGAGAGCTGCTTGGAAGCCTGATGGTGTGTGAAGTTAGTGAGCCAAATGGAGTTGTTCTCCTACAAGAACCACTCGGCTGATCCTTCTTCAATATGCCCTTCACCAACATGCAGTGTTTCCTTGATTGAATTAGTTCTCACACCAATATTTGCGTCTAGAGCCTTTGCATTGAGGGCTATCTGAAAACGGCTGTGGCGCTGAAGTTGCCTGTGAATGTGGAGTTGGTGGCATGTGAAACCCGCATGTGGAGCATTCGTTTGTGTGGGATGCTCTACCAGGTTCATTCCTAGATAATGCACTCAAAGGTCACTAAGCATAGAGTGTGAAAACTGAGTTTCCTTGAGAGCTGCTTGGAAGCCTGATGGTGTGTGAAGTTAGTGAGCCAAATGGAGTTGTTCTCCCACTAGAACCACTCGGCTGATCCTTCTTCAATATGCCCTTCACCAACATGCAGTGTTTCCTTGATTGAATTAGCTCTCACACCAATATTTGCATCGAGAGCCTTTGCATTGAGGGCTATCTGAAAACGGCTGTGCGCTGAAGTTGCCTGTGAATGTGGAGTTGGTGGCATGTGAAACCCGCAGTGAGCATTCGTTTGTGTGTGATGCTCTACCAGGTTCATTCCTAGATAATGCACTCAAAGGGCACTAAGCATAGAGTGTGAAAACTGAGTTTCCCTTGAGAGCTGCTTGGAAGCCTGATGGTGTGTGAAGTTAGTGAGCCGAATGGAGTTGTTCTCCCACAAGAAACCACTCGGCTGATCCTTCTTCAATATGCCCTTCAACAACATGCAGTGTTTCCTTGATTGAATTAGCTCTCACACCAATATTTGCGCCTGGAGCCTTTGCATTGAGGGCTATCTGAAAACGGCTGTGGCGCTGAAGTTGCCTGTGAATGTGGAGTTGGTGGCATGTGAAACCCGCATGTGGAGCATTCGTTTATGTTTGATGGTCACCAAGCTTCATTTCAGTCCTAGGCACTCAAAGGGCACTAAGCATAGAGTGTGAAAACTGAGTTTCCTTGAGAGCTGCTTGGAAGCCTGATGGTGTGTGAAGTTAGTGAGCCAAATGGAGTTGTTCTCCCACTAGAACCACTTGGCTGATCCTTCTTCAATATGCCCTTCACCAACATGCAGTGTTTCCTTGATTGAATTAGTTCTCACACCAATATTTGCGTCTAGAGCCTTTGCATTGAGGGCTATCTGAAAACGGCTGTGGCGCTGAAGTTGCCTGTGAATGTGGAGTTGGTGGCATGTGAAACCCGCATGTGGAGCATTCGTTTGTGTGGGATGCTCTACCAGGTTCATTCCTAGATAATGCACTCAAAGGTCACTAAGCATAGAGTGTGAAAACTGAGTTTCCTTGAGAGCTGCTTGGAAGCCTGATGGTGTGTGAAGTTAGTGAGCCAAATGGAGTTGTTCTCCCACTAGAACCACTCGGCTGATCCTTCTTCAATATGCCCTTCACCAACATGCAGTGTTTCCTTGATTGAATTAGCACTCACACCAATATTTGCGTCTAGAGACTTTGCATTGAGGGCTATCTGAAAACGGCTGTGGCGCTGAAGTTGCCTGTGAATGTGGAGTTGGTGGCATGTGAAACCCACAGTGGAGCATTCGTTTGTGTGTGATGCTCTACCAGGTTCATTCCTAGATAATGCACTCAAAGGGCACTAAGCATAGAGTGTGAAAACTGAGTTTCCTTGAGAGCTGCTTGAAGCCTGATGGTGTGTGAAGTTAGTGAGCCGAATGGAGTTGTTCTCCCACAAGAAGCACTCGGCTGATCCTTGTTCAATATGCCCTTCACCAACATGCAGTGTTTCCTTGGTTGAATTAGCTCTCACACAATGTTTTCCTCTAGAGCCTTTGCATTGAGGGCTATCTGAAAACGGCTGTGGCGCTGAAGTTGCCTGAGAATGTGGAGTTGGTGGCATGTGAAACCCGCATGTGGAGCATTCGTTTATGTTTGATGGTCACCAAGCTTCATTTCAGTCCTAGGCACTCAAAGGGCACTAAGCATAGAGTGTGAAAACTGAGTTTCCTTGAGAGCTGCTTGGAAGCCTGATGGTGTGTGAAGTTAGTGAGCCAAATGGAGTTGTTCTACCACTAGAACCACTTGGCTGATCCTTCTTCAATATGCCCTTCACCAACATGCAGTGTTTCCTTGATTGAATTAGTTCTCACACCAATATTTGCGTCTAGAGCCTTTGCATTGAGGGCTATCTGAAAACGGCTGTGGCGCTGAAGTTGCCTGTGAATGTGGAGTTTGTGGCATGTGAAACCCGCATGTGGAGCATTCGTTTGTGTGGGATGATCTATCAGGTTCATTCCTAGATAATGCACTCAAAGGGCACTAAGCATAGAGTGTGAAAACTGAGTTTCCTTGAGAGCTGCTTGGAAACCTGATGGTGTGTGAAGTTAGTGAGCCAAATGGAGTTGTTCTCCCACAAGAACCACTCGGCTGATCCTTCTTCAATATGCCCCTTCACCAACATGCAGTGTTTCCTTGATTGAATTAGCTCTCACACCAATATTTGCGTCTAGAGCCTTTGCATTGAGGGCTATCTGAAAACGGCTGTGGCGCTGAAGTTGCCTGTGAATGTGGAGTTGGTGGCATGTGAAACCCGCATGTGGAGCATTCATTTGTGTGGGATGCTCTACCAGGTTCATTCCTAGATAATGCACTCAAAGGTCACTAAGCATAGAGTGTGAAAACTGAGTTTCCTTGAGAGCTGCTTGGAAGCCTGATGGTGTGTGAAGTTTGTGAGCCAAATGGAGTTGTTCTCCCACTAGAACCACTCGGCTGATCCTTCTTCAATATGCCCTTCACCAACATGCAGTGTTTCCTTGATTGAATTAGTTCTCACACCAATATTTGCGTCTAGAGCCTTTGCATTGAGGGCTATCTGAAAACGGCTGTGGCGCTGAGTTGCCTGTGAATGTGGAGTTGGTGGCATGTGAAACCCGCATGTGGAGCATTCGTTTGTGTGGGATGCTCTACCAGGTTCATTCCTAGATAATGCACTCAAAGGTCACTAAGCATAGAGTGTGAAAACTGAGTTTCCTTGAGAGCTGCTTGGAAGCCTGATGGTGTGTGAAGTTAGTGAGCCAAATGGAGTTGTTCTCCCACTAGAACCACTCGGCTGATCCTTCTTCAATATGCCCTTCACCAACATGCAGTGTTTCCTTGATTGAATTAGCTCTCACACCAATATTTGCATCGAGAGCCTTTGCATTGAGGGCTATCTGAAAACGGCTGTGGCGCTGAAGTTGCCTGTGAATGTGGAGTTGGTGGCATGTGAAACCCGCATGTGGAGCATTCGTTTGTGTGTGATGCTCTACCAGGTTCATTCCTAGATAATGCACTCAAAGGGCACTAAGCATAGAGTGTGAAAACTGAGTTTCCTTGAGAGCTGCTTGGAAGCCTGATGGTGTGTGAAGTTAGTGAGCCGAATGGAGTTGTTCTCCCACAAGAACCACTCGGCTGATCCTTCTTCAATATGCCCTTCAACAACATGCAGTGTTTCCTTGATTGAATTAGCTCTCACAACAATATTTGCGCCTGGAGCCTTTGCATTGAGGGCTATCTGAAAACGGCTGTGGCGCTGAAGTTGCCTGAGAATGTGGAGTTGGTGGCATGTGAAACCCGCATGTGGAGCATTCGTTTATGTTTGATGGTCCCCAAGCTTCATTTCAGTCCTAGGCACTCAAAGGGCACTAAGCATAGAGTGTGAAAACTGAGTTTCCTTGAGAGCTGCTTGGAAGCCTGATGGTGTGTGAAGTTAGTGAGCCAAATGGAGTTGTTTTACCACAAGAACCACTCGGCTGATCCTTCTTCAATATGCCCTTCACCAACATGCAGTGTTTCCTTGATTGAATTAGCTCTCACACCAATATTTGCGTCTAGAGCCTTTGCATTGAGGGCTATCTGAAAACGGCTGTGGCGCTGAAGTTGCCTGTGAATGTGGAGTTGGTGGCATGTTAAACCCGCATGTGGAGCATTCATTTGTGTGGGATGCTCTACCAGGTTCATTCTAGATAATGCACTCAAAGGACACTAAGCATAGAGTGTGAAAACTGAGTTTCCTTGAGAGCTGCTTGGAAGCCTGATGGTGTGTGAAGTTAGTGAGCCAAATGGAGTTGTTCTCCCACTAGACGCACTCGGCTGATCCTTCTTCAATATGCCCTTCACCAACATGCAGTATTTCCTTGATTGAATTAGCTCTCACACCAATATTTGCGTCTAGAGCCTTTGCATTGAGGGCTATCTGAAAACGGCTGTGGCGCTGAAGTTGCCTGTGAATGTGGAGTTGGTGGCATGTGAAACCCGCATGTGGAGCATTCGTTTATGTTTGATGGTCACCAAGCTTCATTTCAGTCCTAGGCACTCAAAGGGCACTAAGCATAGAGTGTGAAAACTGAGTTTCCTTGAGAGCTGCTTGGAAGCCTGATGGTGTGTGAAGTTAGTGAGCCAAATGGAGTTGTTTTACAACAAGAACCACTCGGCTGATCCTTCTTCAATATGCCCTTCACCAACATGCACTGTTTCCTTGATTGAATTAGCTCTCACACCAATATTTGCGTCTAGAGCCTTTGCATTGAGGGCTATCTGAAAACGGCTGTGGCGCTGAAGTTGCCTGTGAATGTGGAGTTGGTGGCATGTGAAACCCCGTATGTGGAGCATTCGTTTGTGTGGGATGCTCTACCAGGATCCTTCCTTGATAATGCACTCAAAGGGCACTAAGCATAGAGTGTGAAACTGAGTTTCCTTGAGAGCTGCTTGGAAGCCTGATGGTGTGTGAAGTTAGTGAGCCAAATGGAGTTGTTCTCCCACAAGAACCACTCCGGCTGATCCTTCTTCAATATGCCCTTCACCAACATGCAGTGTTTCCTTGATTGAATTAGCTCTCACACCAATATTTGCGTCTAGAGCCTTTGCATTGAGGGCTATCTGAAAACGGCTGAGGCACTGAGTTGCCTGTGAATGTGGAGTTGGTGGCATGTGAAACCCGCATGTGGAGCATTCGTTTGTGTGGGATGCTCTACCATGTTTCATACCCAATTAATGCACTCAAAGGGCACTAAGCATAGAGTGTGAAAACTGAGTTTCCTTGAGAGCTGCTTGGAAGCCTGATGGTGTGTGAAGTTAGTGAGCCAAATGGAGTTGTTTTACCACAAGAACCACTCGGCTGATCCTTCTTCAATATGCCCTTCACCAACATGCACTGTTTCCTTGATTGAATTAGCTCTCACACCAATATTTGCGTCTAGAGCCTTTGCATTGAGGGCTATCTGAAAACGGCTGTGGCGCTGAAGTTGCCTGTGAATGTGGAGTTGGTGGCATGTTAAACCGCATGTGGAGCATTCATTTGTGTGGGATGCTCTACCAGGTTCATTTCTAGATAATGCACTCAAAGGACACTAAGCATAGAGTGTGAAAACTGAGTTTCCTTGAGAGCTGCTTGGAAGCCTGATGGTGTGTGAAGTTAGTGAGCCAAATGGAGTTGTTCTCCCACTAGACGCACTCGGCTGATCCTTCTTCAATATGCCCTTCACCAACATGCAGTATTTCCTTGATTGAATTAGCTCTCACACCAATATTTGCGTCTAGAGCCTTTGCATTGAGGGCTATCTGAAAACGGCTGTGGCGCTGAAGTTGCCTGTGAATGTGGAGTTGGTGGCATGTGAAACCCGCATGTGGAGCATTCGTTTATGTTTGATGGTCACCAAGCTTTTCATTTCAGTCCTAGGCACTCAAAGGGCACTAAGCATAGAGTGTGAAAACTGAGTTTCCTTGAGAGCTGCTTGGAAGCCTGATGGTGTGTGAAGTTAGTGAGCCAATGGAGTTGTTTTACCACAAGAACCACTCGGCTGATCCTTCTTCAATATGCCCTTCACCAACATGCACTGTTTCCTTGATTGAATTAGCTCTCACACCAATATTTGCGTCTAGAGCCTTTGCATTGAGGGCTATCTGAAAACGGCTGTGGCGCTGAAGTTGCCTGTGAATGTGGAGTTGGTGGCATGTGAAACCCGTATGTGGAGCATTCGTTTGTGTGGGATGCTCTACCAGGATCCTTCCTTGATAATGCACTCAAAGGGCACTAAGCATAGAGTGTGAAACTGAGTTTCCTTGAGAGCTGCTTGGAAGCCTGATGGTGTGTGAAGTTAGTGAGCCAAATGGAGTTGTTCTCCCACAAGAACCACTCGGCTGATCCTTCTTCAATATGCCCTTCACCAACATGCAGTGTTTCCTTGATTGAATTAGCTCTCACACCAATATTTGCGTCTAGAGCCTTTGCATTGAGGGCTATCTGAAACGGCTGAGGCACTGAGTTGCCTGTGAATGTGGAGTTGGTGGCATGTGAAACCCGCATGTGGAGCATTCGTTTGTGTGGGATGCTCTACCATGTTCATACCGAATTAATGCACTCAAAGGGCACTAAGCATAGAGTGTGAAAACTGAGTTTCCTTGAGAGCTGCTTGGAAGCCTGATGGTGTGTGAAGTTAGTGAGCCAAATGGAGTTGTTCTCCCACAAGAACCACTCGGATGATCCTTCTTCAATATGCCCTTCACCAACATGCAGTGTTTCCTTGATTGAATTAGCTCTCACACCAATATTTGCGTCTAGAGCCTTTGCATTGAGGGCTATCTGAAAACGGCTGTGGCGCTGAAGTTGCCTGTGAATGTGGGGTTGGTGGCATGTGAAACCCGCATGTGGAGCATTCGTTTGTGTGGGATGCTCACCAAGGTTCCTTTCAGTCCTAGGCACTCAAAGGGCACTAAGCATAGAGTGTGAAAACTGAGTTTCCTTGAGAGCTGCTTGGAAGCCTGATGGTGTGTGAAGTTAGTGAGCCAAATGGAGTTGTTCTCCCACAAGAACCACTCGGCTGATCCTTCTTCAATATGCCCTTCACCAACATGCAGTGTTTCCTTGATTGAATTAGCTCTCACACCAATATTTGCGTCTAGAGCCTTTGCATTGAGGGCTATCTGAAAACGGCTGTGGCGCTGAAGCTGCCTGTGAATGTGGAGTTGGTGGCATGTTAAACCCGCATGTGGAGCATTCATTGTGTGGGATGCTCTACCAGGTTCATTCCTAGATAATGCACTCAAAGGACACTAAGCATAGAGTGTGAAAACTGAGTTTCCTTGAGAGCTGCTTGGAAGCCTGATGGTGTGTGAAGTTAGTGAGCCAAATGGAGTTGTTCTCCCACTAGACCCACTCGGCTGATCCTTCTTCAATATGCCCTTCACCAACATGCAGTATTTCCTTGATTGAATTAGCTCTCACACCAATATTTGCGTCTAGAGCCTTTGCATTGAGGGCTATCTGAAAACGGCTGTGGCGCTGAAGTTGCCTGTGAATGTGGAGTTGGTGGCATGTGAAACCCGCATGTGGAGCATTCGTTTATGTTTGATGGTCACCAAGCTTCATTTCAGTCCTAGGCACTCAAAGGGCACTAAGCATAGAGTGTGAAAACTGAGTTTCCTTGAGAGCTGCTTGGAAGCCTGATGGTGTGTGAAGTTAGTGAGCCAAATGGAGTTGTTTTACCACAAGAACCACTCGGCTGATCCTTCTTCAATATGCCCTTCACCAACATGCAGTGTTTACTTGATTGAATTAGCTCTCACACCAATATTTGCGTCTAGAGCCTTTGCATTGAGGGCTATCTGAAAACGGCTGTGGCGCTGAAGTTGCCTGTGAATGTGGAGTTGGTGGCATGTGAAACCCGTATGTGGAGCATTCGTTTGTGTGGGATGCTCTACCAGGATCCTTCCTTGATAATGCACTCAAAGGGCACTAAGCATAGAGTGTGAAAACTGAGTTTCCTTGAGAGCTGCTTGGAAGCCTGATGGTGTGTGAAGTTAGTGAGCCAAATGGAGTTGTTTTACCACAAGAACCACTCGGCTGATCCTTCTTCAATATGCCCTTCACCAACATGCACTGTTTCCTTGATTGAATTAGCTCTCACACCAATATTTGCGTCTAGAGCCTTTGCATTGAGGGCTATCTGAAAACGGCTGTGGCGCTGAAGTTGCCTGTGAATGTGGAGTTGGTGGCATGTGAAACCCGTATGTGGAGCATTCGTTTGTGTGAGATGCTCTACCAGGATCCTTCTTGAAAATGCACTCAAAGGGCACTAAGCATAGAGTGTGAAAACTGAGTTTCCTTGAGAGCTGCTTGGAAGCCTGATGGTGTGTGAAGTTAGTGAGCCAAATGGAGTTGTTCTCCCACAAGAACCACTCGGCTGATCCTTCTTCAATATGCCGCTTCACCAACATGCAGTGTTTCCTTGATTGAATTAGCTCTCACACCAATATTTGCGTCTAGAGCCTGTGCTATTGAGGGCTATCTGAAAACGGCTGTGGCAGCTGAAGGTGTCCTGTGAATGTGGAGTTGGTGGCATGTGAAACCCGCATGTGGAGCATTCGGTTTGTGTGGGATGCTCTACCAGGTTCATACCGAGATTAATGCACTCAAAGGGCACTAAGCATAGAGTGTGAAAACTGAGTTTCCTTGAGAGCTGCTTGGAAGCCTGATGGTGTGTGAAGTTAGTGA
>NW_026698760.1:0-58505 GCF_030435755.1 Ochotona princeps | reverse complement strand
GGGAGAACAACTCCATTTGGCTCACTAACTTCACACACCATCAGGCTTCCAAGCAGCTCTCAAGGAAACTCAGTTTTCACACTCTAGGCTTAATGCCCTTTGAGTGCATTATCTAGGAATGAACCTGGTAGAGCATCCCACACAAACGAATGCTCCACAGGCGGGTTTCACATGCCACAAACTCCACATTCACAGACAACTTCAGCGCCAAAGCCGTTTTCAGATAGCCCTCAATGCGAAGGCTCTAGGCCCAAATATTGGTGTGAGCTAATTCAATCAAGGAAACACTGCATGTTGGTGAAGCGCATATTGAAGAAGAATCAGCCGAGTGGTTCTTGTGGGAGAACAACTCCATTTGGCTCACTAACTTCACACACCATCAGGCTTCCATGCAGCTCTCAAGGAAACTCAGTTTTCACACTCTAGGCTTAATGCCCTTTGAGTGCATTATGTAGGAAAGAACCTGGTAGAGCATCCCACACAAACCAATGCTCCACATGCGGGTTTCACATGCCACCAACTCCACATTCACAGACAACTTCAGCGCCAAAGCCATTTTCAGATAGCCCTCAATGCAAAGGCTCTAGGCGCAAATATTGGTGTGAGAGCTAATTCAATCAAGGAAACACTGCATGTTGGTGAAGCGCATATTGAAGAAGAATCAGGCGAGTGGTTCTTGTGGAAGAACAACTCCATTTGGCTCACTAACTTCACACACCATCAGGCTTCCATGCAGCTCTCAAGGAAACTCAGTTTTCACACTCTAGGCTTAATGCCCTTTGAGTGCATTATGTAGGAAAGAACCTGGTAGAGCATCCCAGACAAACGAATGCTCCACAGGCGGGTTTCACATGCCACCAACTCCACATTCACAGACAACTTCAGCGCCAAAGCCATTTTCAGATAGCCCTCAATGCAAAGGCTCTAGGCGCAAATATTGGTGTGAGAGCTAATTCAATCAAGGAAACACTGCATGTTGGTGAAGCGCATATTGAAGAAGAATCAGCCGAGTGGTTCTTGTGGGAGAACAACTCCATTTGGCTCACTAACTTCACACACCATCAGGCTTCCAAGCAGCTCTCAAGGAAACTCAGTTTTCACAATCTAGGCTTAATGCCCTTTGAGTGCATTATGTAGGAATGAACCTGGTAGAGCATCCCACACAAACCAATGCTCCACATGCGGGTTTCACATGCCACCAACTCCACATTCACAGACAACTTCAGCGCCAAAGCCATTTTCAGATAGCCCTCAATGCAAAGGCTCTAGGCGCAAATATTGGTGTGAGAGCTAATTCAATCAAGGAAACACTGCATGTTGGTGAAGCGCATATTGAAGAAGAATCAGGCGAGTGGTTCTTGTGGAAGAACAACTCCATTTGGCTCACTAACTTCACACACCATCAGGCTTCCATGCAGCTCTCAAGGAAACTCAGTTTTCACACTCTAGGCTTAATGCCCTTTGAGTGCATTATGTAGGAAAGAACCTGGTAGAGCATCCCAGACAAACGAATGCTCCACAGGCGGGTTTCACATGCCACCAACTCCACATTCACAGACAACTTCAGCGCCAAAGCCATTTTCAGATAGCCCTCAATGCAAAGGCTCTAGGCGCAAATATTGGTGTGAGAGCTAATTCAATCAAGGAAACACTGCATGTTGGTGAAGCGCATATTGAAGAAGAATCAGCCGAGTGGTTCTTGTGGGAGAACAACTCCATTTGGCTCACTAACTTCACACACCATCAGGCTTCCAAGCAGCTCTCAAGGAAACTCAGTTTTCACGCTCTAGGCTTAATGCCCTTTGAGTGCATTATGTAGGAATGAACCTGGTAGAGCATCCCACACAAACCAATGCTCCACATGCGGGTTTCACATGCCACCAACTCCACATTCACAGACAACTTCAGCGCCAAAGCCATTTTCAGATAGCCCTCAATGCAAAGGCTCTAGGTGCAAATATTGGTGTGAGAGCTAATTCAATCAAGGAAACACTGCATGTTGGTGAAGCGCATATTGAAGAAGAATCAGCCGAGTGGTTCTTGTGGGAGAACAACTCCATTTGGCTCACTAACTTCACACACCATCAGGCTTCCATGCAGCTCTCAAGGAAACTCAGTTTTCACAATCTAGGCTTAATGCCCTTTGAGTGCATTATCTAGGAATGAGCCTGGTAGAGCATCCCACACAAACCAATGCTCCACATGCGGGTTTCACATGCCACCAACTCCACATTCACAGACAACTTCAGCGCCAAAGCCATTTTCAGATAGCCCTCAATACAAAGGCTCTAGGCCCAAATATTGGTGTGAGAGCTAATTCAATCAAGGAAACACTGCATGTTGGTGAAGCGCATACTGAAGAAGAATCAGGCGAGTGGTTCTTGTGGGAGAACAACTCCATTTGGCTCACTAACTTCACAAACCATCAGGCTTCCAAGCAGCTCTGAAGGAAACCCTTTGAGTGCATTATGTAGAACCTTAGATGCTAGGAATGAAATGAACCTGGTAGAGCATCCCACACAAACGAATGCTCCACATGCGGGTTTCACATGCCACCAACTCCACATTCACAAGACAACTTCAGCGCCAAAGCTGTTTTCAGATAGCCCTCAATGCAAAGGCTCTAGGTGCAAATATTGGTGTTAGAGCTAATTCAATCAAGGAAACACTGCATGTTGGTGAAGCGCATATTGAAGAAGAATCAGCCGAGTGGTTCTTGTGGGACAACAACTCATTTGGCTCACTAACTTCACACACCATCAGGCTTCCATGCAGCTCTCAAGGAAACTCAGTTTTCACGCTCTAGGCTTAATGCCCTTTGAGTGCATTATGTAGGAATGAACCTGATAGAGCATCCCACACAAACCAATGCTCCACATGCGGGTTTCACATGCCACAACTCCACATTCACAGACAACTTTAGCGCCAAAGCCCGTTTTCAGATAGCCTCTCAATACAAAGGCTCTATGCCCAAATATTGGTGTGAGAGCTAATTCAATCAAGGAAACACTGCATGTTGGTGAAGCGCATATTGAAGAAGAATCAGCCGAGTGGTTCTTGTGGGAGAACAACTCCATTTGGCTCACTAACTTCACACACCATCAGGCTTCCAAGCAGCTCTCAAGGAAACTCAGTTTTCACACTCTAGGCTTAATGCCCTTTGAGTGCATTATCTAGAAATGAAGCTTGGTGAGCTTATCACACAAAGCAATGCTCCACAGGCGGGTTTCACATGCCACCAACTCCACATTCACAGACAACTTCAGCGCCAAAGCGGTTTTCAGGTAGCCCTGAATGCAAAGGCACCAGGCCCAAATATTGGTGTGAGAGCTAATTCAATCAAGGAAACACTGCATGTTGGTGAAGCGCATATTGAAGAAGAATCAGCCGAGTGGTTCTTGTGGGAGAACAACTCCATTTGGCTCACTAACTTCACACACCATCAGGCTTCCAAGCAGCTCTCAAGGAAACTCAGTTTGCACACTCTAGGCTTAATGCCCTTTGAGTGCATTATCTAGGAATGAACCTGGTAGAGCATCCCACAGAAACAATGCTCCACAGGCGGGTTTCACATGCACACCAACTCCACATTCACAGACAACTTCAGCGCCAAAGTCCATTTTCAGATAGCCCTCAATGCGAAGGCTCCAGGCCCAAATATTGGTGTGAGAGCTAATTCAATCAAGGAAACACTGCATGTTGGTGAAGCGCATATTGAAGAAGAATCAGCCGAGTGGTTCTTGTGGGAGAACAACTCCATTTGGCTCACTAACTTCACACACCATCAGGCTTCCATGCAGCTCTCAAGGAAACTCAGTTTTCACACTCTAGGCTTAATGCCCTTTGAGTGCATTATGTAGGAAAGAACCTGGTAGAGCATCCCACACAAACGAATGCTCCACAGGCGGGTTTCACATGCCACCAACTCCACATTCACAGACAACTTCAGCGCCAAAGCCATTTTCAGATAGCCCTCAATGCAAAGGCTCTAGGTGCAAATATTGGTGTGAGAGCTAATTCAATCAAGGAAACACTGCATGTTGGTGAAGCGCATATTGAAGAAGAATCAGCCGAGTGTTTCTTGTGGGAGAACAACTCCATTTGGCTCACTAACTTCACACACCATTAGGCTTCCAAGCAGCTCTCAAGGAAACTCAGTTTTCACACTCTAGGCTTAATGCCCTTTGAGTGCATTATGTAGGAATGAACCTGGTAGAGCATCCCACACAAACCAATGCTCCACAGGCGGGTTTCACATGCCACCAACTCCACATTCACAGGCAACTTCAGCGCCAAAGCCATTTTCAGATAGCCCTCAACACAAAGGCTCTAGGCCCAAATATTGGTGTGAGAGCTAATTCAATCAAGGAAACACTGCATGTTGGTGAAGCGCATATTGAAGAAGAATCAGGCGAGTGGTTCTTGTGGGAGAACAACTCCATTTGGCTCACTAACTTCACACACCATCAGGCTTCCATGCAGCTCTCAAGGAAACTCAGTTTTCACACTCTAGGCTTAATGCCCTTTGAGTGCATTATGTAGGAATGAACCTGGTAGAGCATCCCACACAAACGAATGCTCCACATGCGGGTTTCACATGCCACCAACTCCACATTCACAGGCAACTTCAGCGCCAAAGCCGTATTCAGATAGCCCTCAATACAAAGGCTCTAGGTGCAAATATTGGTGTGAGAGCTAATTCAATCAAGGAAACACTGCATGTTGGTGAAGCGCATATTGAAGAAGAATCAGGCGAGTGGTTCTTGTGGGACAACAACTCCATTTGGCTCACTAACTTCACACACCCATCAGGCTTCCAAGCAGCTCTCAAGGAAACTCAGTTTTCACACTCTAGGCTTAATGCCCTTTGAGTGCATTATGTAGGAAAGAACCTGGTAGAGCATCCCACACAAACGAATGCTAAACAGGCGGGTTTCACATGCCACCAACTCCACATTCACAGACAACTTCAGCGCCAAAGCCATTTTCAGATAGCCCTCAATGCAAAGGCTCTAGGTGCAAATATTGGTGTGAGAGCTAATTCAATCAAGGAAACACTGCATGTTGGTGAAGCGCATATTGAAGAAGAATCAGGCGAGTGGTTCTTGTGGGAGAACAACTCCATTTGGCTCACTAACTTCACACACCATCAGGCTTCCAAGCAGCTCTCAAGGAAACTCAGTTTTCACACTCTAGGCTTAATGCCCTTTGAGTGCATTATCTAGGAATGAGCCTGGTAGAGCATCCCACACAAACGAATGCTCCACATGCGGGTTTCACATGCCACCAACTCCACATTCACAGACAACTTCAGCGCCAAAGCCATTTTCAGATAGCCCTCAATACAAAGGCTCTAGGTGCAAATATTGGTGTGAGAGCTAATTCAATCAAGGAAACACTGCATGTTGGTGAAGCGCATACTGAAGAAGAATCAGCCGAGTGGTTCTTGTGGGAGAACAACTCCATTTGGCTCACTAACTTCACACACCATTAGGCTTCCAAGCAGCTCTCAAGGAAACTCAGTTTTCACACTCTAGGCTTAATGCCCTTTGAGTGCCTAGGAATGAAATGAACCTGGTAGAGCATCCCACACAAACCAATGCTCCACATGCGGTTTCACATGCCACCAACTCACACATTCACAGGCAACTTCAGCGCCAAAGCTGTTTTCAGATAGCCCTCAATGCAAAGGCTCTAGGTGCAAATATTGGTGTGAGAGCTAATTCAATCAAGGAAACACTGCATGTTGAGTGAAGCGCATATTGAAGAAGAATCAGCCGAGTGGTTCTTGTGGGACAACAACTCCATTTGGCTCACTAACTTCACACACCATCAGGCTTCCAAGCAGCTCTCAAGGAAACTCAGTTTTCACGCTCTAGGCTTAATGCCCTTTGAGTGCATTATGTAGGAATGAACCTGATAGAGCATCCCACACAAACGAATGCTCCACATGCGGGTTTCACATGCCACCAACTCCACATTCACAGACAACTTTAGCGCCAAAGCCGTTTTCAGATAGCCCTCAATACAAAGGCTCTATGCCCAAATATTGGTGTGAGAGCTAATTCAATCAAGGAAACACTGCATGTTGGTGAAGCGCATATTGAAGAAGAAATCAGCCGAGTGGTTCTTGTGGGAGAAACAAACTCCATTTGGCTCACTAACTTCACACACCATCAGGCTTCCAAGCAGCTCTCAAGGAAACTCAGTTTTCACACTCTAGGCTTAATGCCCTTTGAGTGCCTAGGACTGAAATGAAGCTTGGTGAGCTTATCACACAAAGCAAATGCTCCACAGGCGGGTTTCACATGCCACCAACTCCACATTCACAGACAACTTCAGCGCCAAAGCGGTTTTCAGGTAGCCCTGAATGCAAAGGCACCAGGCCCAAATATTGGTGTGAGAGCTAATTCAATCAAGGAAACACTGCATGTTGGTGAAGCGCATATTGAAGAAGAATCAGCCGAGTGGTTCTTGTGGGAGAACAACTCCATTTGGCTCACTAACTTCACACACCATCAGGCTTCCAAGCAGCTCTCAAGGAAACTCAGTTTTCACACTCTAGGCTTAATGCCCTTTGAGTGCATTATCTAGGAATGAACCTGGTAGAGCATCCCACACAGAAACCAATGCTCCACAGGCGGGTTTCACATGCCACAAACTCCACATTCACAGACAACTTCAGCGCCAAAGCCGTTTTCAGATAGCCCTCAATGCGAAGGCTCTAGGCCCAAATATTGGTGTGAGAGCTAATTCAATCAAGGAAACACTGCATGTTGGTGAAGCGCATATTGAAGAAGAATCAGCCGAGTGGTTCTTGTGGGAGAACAACTCCATTTGGCTCACTAACTTCACACACCATCAGGCTTCCATGCAGCTCTCAAGGAAACTCAGTTTTCACACTCTAGGCTTAATGCCCTTTGAGTGCATTATGTAGGAAAGAACCTGGTAGAGCATCCCACACAAACCAATGCTCCACAGGCGGGTTTCACATGCCACCAACTCCACATTCACAGACAACTTCAGCGCCAAAGCCATTTTCAGATAGCCCTCAATGCAAAGGCTCTAGGCGCAAATATTGGTGTGAGAGCTAATTCAATCAAGGAAACACTGCATGTTGGTGAAGCGCATATTGAAGAAGAATCAGGCGAGTGGTTCTTGTGGAAGAACAACTCCATTTGGCTCACTAACTTCACACACCATCAGGCTTCCATGCAGCTCTCAAGGAAACTCAGTTTTCACACTCTAGGCTTAATGCCCTTTGAGTGCATTATGTAGGAAAGAACCTGGTAGAGCATCCCAGACAAACGAATGCTCCACAGGCGGGTTTCACATGCCACCAACTCCACATTCACAGACAACTTCAGCGCCAAAGCCATTTTCAGATAGCCCTCAATGCAAAGGCTCTAGGCGCAAATATTGGTGTGAGAGCTAATTCAATCAAGGAAACACTGCATGTTGGTGAAGCGCATATTGAAGAAGAATCAGCCGAGTGGTTCTTGTGGGAGAACAACTCCATTTGGCTCACTAACTTCACACACCATCAGGCTTCCAAGCAGCTCTCAAGGAAACTCAGTTTTCACGCTCTAGGCTTAATGCCCTTTGAGTGCATTATGTAGGAATGAACCTGATAGAGCATCCCACAAAAACGAATGCTCCACATGCGGGTTTCACATGCCACCAACTCCACATTCACAGACAACTTCAGCGCCAAAGCCGTTTTCAGATAGCCCTCAATACAAAGGCTCTATGCCCAAATATTGGTGTGAGAGCTAATTCAATCAAGGAAACACTGCATGTTGGTGAAGCGCATATTGAAGAAGAATCAGCCGAGTGGTTCTTGTGGGAGAACAACTCCATTTATCTCACTAATTTCACACACCATCAGGCTTCCATGCAGCTCTCAAGGAAACTCAGTTTTCACACTCTAGGCTTAATGCCCTTTGAGTGCCTAGGAATGAAATGCACCTGGTAGAGCATCCCACAGAAACCAATGCTCCACATGCGGGTTTCACATGCCACCAACTCCACATTCACAGACAACTTCAGCGCCAAAGCCATTTTCAGATAGCCCTCAATGCAAAGGCTCTAGGCCCAAATATTGGTGTGAGAGCTAATTCAATCAAGGAAACACTGCATGTTGGTGAAGCGCATATTGAAGAAGAATCAGGCGAGTGGTTCTTGTGGAAGAACAACTCCATTTGGCTCACTAACTTCACACACCATCAGGCTTCCATGCAGCTCTCAAGGAAACTCAGTTTTCACACTCTAGGCTTAATGCCCTTTGAGTGCATTATGTAGGAAAGAACCTGGTAGAGCATCCCACACAAACGAATGCTCCACAGGCGGGTTTCACATGCCACCAACTCCACATTCACAGACAACTTCAGCGCCAAAGCCATTTTCAGATAGCCCTCAATGCAAAGGCTCTAGGCCCAAATATTGGTGTGAGAGCTAATTCAATCAAGGAAACACTGCATGTTGGTGAAGCGCATATTGAAGAAGAATCAGGCGAGTGGTTCTTGTGGAAGAACAACTCCATTTGGCTCACTAACTTCACACACCATCAGGCTTCCATGCAGCTCTCAAGGAAACTCAGTTTTCACACTCTAGGCTTAATGCCCTTTGAGTGCATTATGTAGGAAAGAACCTGGTAGAGCATCCCAGACAAACCAATGCTCCACAGGCGGGTTTCACATGCCACCAACTCCACATTCACAGACAACTTCAGCGCCAAAGCCATTTTCAGATAGCCCTCAATGCAAAGGCTCTAGGCGCAAATATTGGTGTGAGAGCTAATTCAATCAAGGAAACACTGCATGTTGGTGAAGCGCATATTGAAGAAGAATCAGCCGAGTGGTTCTTGTGGGAGAACAACTCCATTTGGCTCACTAACTTCACACACCATCAGGCTTCCATGCAGCTCTCAAGGAAACTCAGTTTTCACACTCTAGGCTTAATGCCCTTTGAGTGCATTATGTAGGAATGAACCTGGTAGAGCATCCCACACAAACGAATGCTAAACAGGCGGGTTTCACATGCCACCAACTCCACATTCACAGACAACTTCAGCGCCAAAGCCATTTTCAGATAGCCCTCAATGCAAAGGCTCTAGGTGCAAATATTGGTGTGAGAGCTAATTCAATCAAGGAAACACTGCATGTTGGTGAAGCGCATATTGAAGAAGAATCAGCCGAGTGGTTCTTGTGGGAGAACAACTCCATTTGGCTCACTAACTTCACACACCATTAGGCTTCCAAGCAGCTCTCAAGGAAACTCAGTTTTCACACTCTAGGCTTAATGCCCTTTGAGTGCATTATGTAGGAATGAACCTGATAGAGCATCCCACACAAACCAATGCTCCACAGGCGGGTTTCACATGCCACCAACTCCACATTCACAGGCAACTTCAGCGCCAAAGCCGTTTTCAGATAGCCCTCAACACAAAGGCTCTAGGCCCAAATATTGGTGTGAGAGCTAATTCAATCAAGGAAACACTGCATGTTGGTGAAGCGCATATTGAAGAAGAATCAGGCGAGTGGTTCTTGTGGGAGAACAACTCCATTTGGCTCACTAACTTCACACACCATCAGGCTTCCATGCAGCTCTCAAGGAAACTCAGTTTTCACAATCTAGGCTTAATGCCCTTTGAGTGCATTATCTAGGAATGAGCCTGGTAGAGCATCCCACACAAACCAATGCTCCACATGCGGGTTTCACATGCCACCAACTCCACATTCACAGACAACTTCAGCGCCAAAGCCATTTTCAGATAGCCCTCAATACAAAGGCTCTAGGCGCAAATATTGGTGTGAGAGCTAATTCAATCAAGGAAACACTGCATGTTGGTGAAGCGCATACTGAAGAAGAATCAGTCGAGTGGTTCTTGTGGGAGAACAACTCCATTTGGCTCACTAACTTCACAAACCATCAGGCTTCCAAGCAGCTCTCAAGGAAACTCAGTTTTCACACTCTAGGCTTAATGCCCTTTGAGTGCCTAGGAATGAAATGAACCTGGTAGAGTATCCCACACAAACGAATGCTCCACATGCGGGTTTCACATGCCACCAACTCCACATTCACAGACAACTTCAGCGCCAAAGCTGTTTTCAGATAGCCCTCAATGCAAAGGCTCTAGGTGCAAATATTGGTGTGAGAGCTAATTCAATCAAGGAAACACTGCATGTTGGTGAAGCGCATATTGAAGAAGAATCAGCCGAGTGGTTCTTGTGGGACAACAACTCCATTTGGCTCACTAACTTCACACACCATCAGGCTTCCAAGCAGCTCTCAAGGAAACTCAGTTTTCACGCTCTAGGCTTAATGCCCTTTGAGTGCATTATGTAGGAATGAACCTGATAGAGCATCCCACACAAACCAATGCTCCACATGCGGGTTTCACATGCCACCAACTCCACATTCACAGACAACTTTAGCGCCAAAGCCGTTTTCAGATAGCCCTCAATACAAAGGCTCTATGCCCAAATATTGGTGTGAGAGCTAATTCAATCAAGGAAACACTGCATGTTGGTGAAGCGCATATTGAAGAAGAATCAGCCGAGTGGTTCTTGTGGGAGAACAACTCCATTTGGCTCACTAACTTCACACACCATCAGGCTTCCAAGCAGCTCTCAAGGAAACTCAGTTTTCACACTCTAGGCTTAATGCCCTTTGAGTGCATTATCTAGAAATGAAGCTTGGTGAGCTTATCACACAAAGCAATGCTCCACAGGCGGGTTTCACATGCCACCAACTCCACATTCACAGACAACTTCAGCGCCAAAGCGGTTTTCAGGTAGCCCTGAATGCAAAGGCACCAGGCCCAAATATTGGTGTGAGAGCTAATTCAATCAAGGAAACACTGCATGTTGGTGAAGCGCATATTGAAGAAGAATCAGCCGAGTGGTTCTTGTGGGAGAACAACTCCATTTGGCTCACTAACTTCACACACCATCAGGCTTCCAAGCAGCTCTCAAGGAAACTCAGTTTTCACACTCTAGGCTTAATGCCCTTTGAGTGCATTATCTAGGAATGAACCTGGTAGAGCATCCCACACAAACGAATGCTCCACAGGCGGGTTTCACATGCCACAAACTCCACATTCACAGGCAACTTCAGCGCCAAAGCCGTTTTCAGATAGCCCTCAACACAAAGGCTCTAGGCCCAAATATTGGTGTGAGAGCTAATTCAATCAAGGAAACACTGCATGTTGGTGAAGCGCATATTGAAGAAGAATCAGCCGAGTGGTTCTTGTGGGAGAACAACTCCATTTGGCTCACTAACTTCACACACCATCAGGCTTCCATGCAGCTCTCAAGGAAACTCAGTTTTCACACTCTAGGCTTAATGCCCTTTGAGTGCCTAGGAATGAAATGAACCTGGTAGAGCATCCCACACAAACGAATGCTCCACATGCGGGTTTCACATGCCACCAACTCCACATTCACAGGCAACTTCAGCGCCAAAGCCGTTTTCAGATAGCCCTCAATGCAAAGGCTCTAGGTGCAAATATTGGTGTGAGAGCTAATTCAATCAAGGAAACACTGCATGTTGGTGAAGCGCATATTGAAGAAGAATCAGGCGAGTGGTTCTTGTGGGACAACAACTCCATTTGGCTCACTAACTTCACACACCATCAGGCTTCCATGCAGCTCTCAAGGAAACTCAGTTTTCACACTCTAGGCTTAATGCCCTTTGAGTGCATTATGTAGGAAAGAACCTGGTAGAGCATCCCACACAAACGAATGCTCCACAGGCGGGTTTCACATGCCACCAACTCCACATTCACAGACAACTTCAGCGCCAAAGCCATTTTCAGATAGCCCTCAATGCAAAGGCTCTAGGTGCAAATATTGGTGTGAGAGCTAATTCAATCAAGGAAACACTGCATGTTGGTGAAGCGCATATTGAAGAAGAGTCAGGCGAGTGGTTCTTGTGGGAGAACAACTCCATTTGGCTCACTAACTTCACACACCATCAGGCTTCCATGCAGCTCTCAAGGAAACTCAGTTTTCACAATCTAGGCTTAATGCCCTTTGAGTGCATTATCTAGGAATGAGCCTGGTAGAGCATCCCACACAAACCAATGCTCCACATGCGGGTTTCACATGCCACCAACTCCACATTCACAGACAACTTCAGCGCCAAAGCCATTTTCAGATAGCCCTCAATACAAAGGCTCTAGGCCCAAATATTGGTGTGAGAGCTAATTCAATCAAGGAAACACTGCATGTTGGTGAAGCGCATACTGAAGAAGAATCAGTCGAGTGGTTCTTGTGGGAGAACAACTCCATTTGGCTCACTAACTTCACAAACCATCAGGCTTCCAAGCAGCTCTCAAGGAAACTCAGTTTTCACACTCTAGGCTTAATGCCCTTTGAGTGCCTAGGAATGAAATGAACCTGGTAGAGCATCCCACACAAACGAATGCTCCACATGCGGGTTTCACATGCCACCAACTCCACATTCACAGACAACTTCAGCGCCAAAGCTGTTTTCAGATAGCCCTCAATGCAAAGGCTCTAGGTGCAAATATTGGTGTGAGAGCTAATTCAATCAAGGAAACACTGCATGTTGGTGAAGCGCATATTGAAGAAGAATCAGCCGAGTGGTTCTTGTGGGACAACAACTCCATTTGGCTCACTAACTTCACACACCATCAGGCTTCCAAGCAGCTCTCAAGGAAACTCAGTTTTCACGCTCTAGGCTTAATGCCCTTTGAGTGCATTATGTAGGAATGAACCTGATAGAGCATCCCACACAAACCAATGCTCCACATGCGGGTTTCACATGCCACCAACTCCACATTCACAGACAACTTTAGCGCCAAAGCCGTTTTCAGATAGCCCTCAATACAAAGGCTCTATGCCCAAATATTGGTGTGAGAGCTATTTCAATCAAGGAAACACTGCATGTTGGTGAAGCGCATATTGAAGAAGAATCAGCCGAGTGGTTCTTGTGGGAGAACAACTCCATTTGGCTCACTAACTTCACACACCATCAGGCTTCCAAGCAGCTCTCAAGGAAACTCAGTTTTCACACTCTAGGCTTAATGCCCTTTGAGTGCATTATCTAGAAATGAAGCTTGGTGAGCTTATCACACAAAGCAATGCTCCACAGGCGGGTTTCACATGCCACAAACTCCACATTCACAGACAACTTCAGCGCCAAAGCGGTTTTCAGGTAGCCCTGAATGCAAAGGCACCAGGCCCAAATATTGGTGTGAGAGCTAATTCAATCAAGGAAACACTGCATGTTGGTGAAGCGCATATTGAAGAAGAATCAGCCGAGTGGTTCTTGTGGGAGAACAACTCCATTTGGCTCACTAACTTCACACACCATCAGGCTTCCAAGCAGCTCTCAAGGAAACTCAGTTTTCACACTCTAGGCTTAATGCCCTTTGAGTGCCTAGGACTGAAATGAAGCTTGGTGAGCTTATCACACAAAGCAATGCTCCACAGGCGGGTTTCACATGCCACCAACTCCACATTCACAGACAACTTCAGCGCCAAAGCGGTTTTCAGGTAGCCCTGAATGCAAAGGCACCAGGCCCAAATATTGGTGTGAGAGCTAATTCAATCAAGGAAACACTGCATGTTGGTGAAGCGCATATTGAAGAAGAATCAGCCGAGTGGTTCTTGTGGGAGAACAACTCCATTTGGCTCACTAACTTCACACACCATCAGGCTTCCAAGCAGCTCTCAAGGAAACTCAGTTTTCACACTCTAGGCTTAATGCCCTTTGAGTGCATTATCTAGGAATGAACCTGGTAGAGCATCGCACACAGAAACCAATGCTCCACAGGCGGGTTTCACATGCCACAAACTCCACATTCACAGGCAACTTCAGCGCCAAAGCCGTTTTCAGATAGCCCTCAATGCGAAGGCTCTAGGCCCAAATATTGGTGTGAGAGCTAATTCAATCAAGGAAACACTGCATGTTGGTGAAGCGCATATTGAAGAAGAATCAGCCGAGTGGTTCTTGTGGGAGAACAACTCCATTTGGCTCACTAACTTCACACACCATCAGGCTTCCATGCAGCTCTCAAGGAAACTCAGTTTTCACACTCTAGGCTTAATGCCCTTTGAGTGCATTATGTAGGAAAGAACCTGGTAGAGCATCCCACACAAACGAATGCTCCACAGGCGGGTTTCACATGCCACCAACTCCACATTCACAGACAACTTCAGCGCCAAAGCCATTTTCAGATAGCCCTCAATGCAAAGGCTCTAGGTGCAAATATTGGTGTGAGAGCTAATTCAATCAAGGAAACACTGCATGTTGGTGAAGCGCATATTGAAGAAGAATCAGCCGAGTGGTTCTTGTGGGAGAACAACTCCATTTGGCTCACTAACTTCACACACCATTAGGCTTCCAAGCAGCTCTCAAGGAAACTCAGTTTTCACACTCTAGGCTTAATGCCCTTTGAGTGCATTATGTAGGAATGAACCTGGTAGAGCATCCCACACAAACGAATGCTCCACAGGCGGGTTTCACATGCCACCAACTCCACATTCACAGACAACTTCAGCGCCAAAGCCATTTTCAGATAGCCCTCAATGCAAAGGCTCTAGGTGCAAATATTGGTGTGAGAGCTAATTCAATCAAGGAAACACTGCATGTTGGTGAAGCGCATATTGAAGAAGAATCAGGCGAGTGGTTCTTGTGGGAGAACAACTCCATTTGGCTCACTAACTTCACACACCATCAGGCTTCCATGCAGCTCGCAAGGAAACTCAGTTTTCACACTCTAGGCTTAATGCCCTTTGAGTGCATTATCTAGGAATGAGCCTGGTAGAGCATCCCACACAAACGAATGCTCCACATGCGGGTTTCACATGCCACCAACTCCACATTCACAGACAACTTCAGCGCCAAAGCCATTTTCAGATAGCCCTCAATACAAAGGCTCTAGGTGCAAATATTGGTGTGAGAGCTAATTCAATCAAGGAAACACTGCATGTTGGTGAAGCGCATACTGAAGAAGAATCAGCCGAGTGGTTCTTGTGGGAGAACAACTCCATTTGGCTCACTAACTTCACACACCATTAGGCTTCCAAGCAGCTCTCAAGGAAACTCAGTTTTCACACTCTAGGCTTAATGCCCTTTGAGTGCCTAGGAATGAAATGAACCTGGTAGAGCATCCCACACAAACGAATGCTCCACATGCGGGTTTCACATGCCACCAACTCCACATTCACAGGCAACTTCAGCGCCAAAGCTGTTTTCAGATAGCCCTCAATGCAAAGGCTCTAGGTGCAAATATTGGTGTGAGAGCTAATTCAATCAAGGAAACACTGCATGTTGGTGAAGCGCATATTGAAGAAGAATCAGCCGAGTGGTTCTTGTGGGACAACAACTCCATTTGGCTCACTAACTTCACACACCATCAGGCTTCCAAGCAGCTCTCAAGGAAACTCAGTTTTCACGCTCTAGGCTTAATGCCCTTTGAGTGCATTATGTAGGAATGAACCTGATAGAGCATCCCACACAAACGAATGCTCCACATGCGGGTTTCACATGCCACCAACTCCACATTCACAGACAACTTTAGCGCCAAAGCCGTTTTCAGATAGCCCTCAATACAAAGGCTCTACGCCCAAATATTGGTGTGAGAGCTAATTCAATCAAGGAAACACTGCATGTTGGTGAAGCGCATATTGAAGAAGAATCAGCCGAGTGGTTCTTGTGGGAGAACAACTCCATTTGGCTCACTAACTTCACACACCATCAGGCTTCCAAGCAGCTCTCAAGGAAACTCAGTTTTCACACTCTAGGCTTAATGCCCTTTGAGTGCCTAGGACTGAAATGAAGCTTGGTGAGATTATCACACAAAGCAATGCTCCACAGGCGGGTTTCACATGCCACCAACTCCACATTCACAGACAACTTCAGCGCCAAAGCGGTTTTCAGGTAGCCCTGAATGCAAAGGCACCAGGCCCAAATATTGGTGTGAGAGCTAATTCAATCAAGGAAACACTGCATGTTGTTGAAGCGCATATTGAAGAAGAATCAGCCGAGTGGTTCTTGTGGGAGAACAACTCCATTTGGCTCACTAACTTCACACACCATCAGGCTTCCAAGCAGCTCTCAAGGAAACTCAGTTTTCACAATCTAGGCTTAATGCCCTTTGAGTGCATTATCTAGGAATGAACCTGGTAGAGCATCGCACACAGAAACCAATGCTCCACAGGCGGGTTTCACATGCCACAAACTCCACATTCACAGACAACTTCAGCGCCAAAGCCGTTTTCAGATAGCCCTCAATGCGAAGGCTATAGGCCCAAATATTGGTGTGAGAGCTAATTCAATCAAGGAAACACTGCATGTTGGTGAAGCGCATATTGAAGAAGAATCAGCCGAGTGGTTCTTGTGGGAGAACAACTCCATTTGGCTCACTAACTTCACACACCATCAGGCTTCCATGCAGCTCTCAAGGAAACTCAGTTTTCACACTCTAGGCTTAATGCCCTTTGAGTGCATTATGTAGGAAAGAACCTGGTAGAGCATCCCACACAAACGAATGCTCCACAGGCGGGTTTCACATGCCACCAACTCCACATTCACAGACAACTTCAGCGCCAAAGCCATTTTCAGATAGCCCTCAATGCAAAGGCTCTAGGCCCAAATATTGGTGTGAGAGCTAATTCAATCAAGGAAACACTGCATGTTGGTGAAGCGCATATTGAAGAAGAATCAGGCGAGTGGTTCTTGTGGAAGAACAACTCCATTTGGCTCACTAACTTCACACACCATCAGGCTTCCATGCAGCTCTCAAGGAAACTCAGTTTTCACACTCTAGGCTTAATGCCCTTTGAGTGCATTATGTAGGAAAGAACCTGGTAGAGCATCCCAGACAAACGAATGCTCCACAGGCGGGTTTCACATGCCACCAACTCCACATTCACAGACAACTTCAGCGCCAAAGCCATTTTCAGATAGCCCTCAATGCAAAGGCTCTAGGCGCAAATATTGGTGTGAGAGCTAATTCAATCAAGGAAACACTGCATGTTGGTGAAGCGCATATTGAAGAAGAATCAGCCGAGTGGTTCTTGTGGGAGAACAACTCCATTTGGCTCACTAACTTCACACACCATCAGGCTTCCAAGCAGCTCTCAAGGAAACTCAGTTTTCACGCTCTAGGCTTAATGCCCTTTGAGTGCATTATGTAGGAATGAACCTGATAGAGCATCCCACACAAACGAATGCTCCACATGCGGGTTTCACATGCCACCAACTCCACATTCACAGACAACTTTAGCGCCAAAGCCGTTTTCAGATAGCCCTCAATACAAAGGCTCTATGCCCAAATATTGGTGTGAGAGCTAATTCAATCAAGGAAACACTGCATGTTGGTGAAGCGCATATTGAAGAAGAATCAGCCGAGTGGTTCTTGTGGGAGAACAACTCCATTTGGCTCACTAACTTCACACACCATCAGGCTTCCAAGCAGCTCTCAAGGAAACTCAGTTTTCACACTCTAGGCTTAATGCCCTTTGAGTGCCTAGGACTGAAATGAAGCTTGGTGAGCTTATCACACAAAGCAATGCTCCACATGCGGGTTTCACATGCCACCAACTCCACATTCACAGACAACTTCAGCGCCAAAGCGGTTTTCAGGTAGCCCTGAATGCAAAGGCACCAGGCCCAAATATTGGTGTGAGAGCTAATTCAATCAAGGAAACACTGCATGTTGGTGAAGCGCATATTGAAGAAGAATCAGCCGAGTGGTTCTTGTGGGAGAACAACTCCATTTGGCTCACTAACTTCACACACCATCAGGCTTCCAAGCAGCTCTCAAGGAAACTCAGTTTTCACACTCTAGGCTTAATGCCCTTTGAGTGCATTATCTAGGAATGAACCTGGTAGAGCATCCCACACAGAAACCAATGCTCCACAGGCGGGTTTCACATGCCACAAACTCCACATTCACAGACAACTTCAGCGCCAAAGCCGTTTTCAGATAGCCCTCAACACAAAGGATCTAGGCCCAAATATTGGTGTGAGAGCTAATTCAATCAAGGAAACACTGCATGTTGGTGAAGCGCATATTGAAGAAGAATCAGCCGAGTGGTTCTTGTGGGAGAACAACTCCATTTGGCTCACTAACTTCACACACCATCAGGCTTCCATGCAGCTCTCAAGGAAACTCAGTTTTCACACTCTAGGCTTAATGCCCTTTGAGTGCATTATGTAGGAAAGAACCTGGTAGAGCATCCCACACAAACGAATGCTCCACAGGCGGGTTTCACATGCCACCAACTCCACATTCACAGACAACTTCAGCGCCAAAGCCATTTTCAGATAGCACTCAATGCAAAGGCTCTAGGCCCAAATATTGGTGTGAGAGCTAATTCAATCAAGGAAACACTGCATGTTGGTGAAGCGCATATTGAAGAAGAATCAGGCGAGTGGTTCTTGTGGGAGAACAACTCCATTTGGCTCACTAACTTCACACACCATCAGGCTTCCATGCAGCTCTCAAGGAAACTCAGTTTTCACACTCTAGGCTTAATGCCCTTTGAGTGCATTATGTAGGAAAGAACCTGGTAGAGCATCCCAGACAAACCAATGCTCCACAGGCGGGTTTCACATGCCACCAACTCCACATTCACAGACAACTTCAGCGCCAAAGCCATTTTCAGATAGCCCTCAATGCAAAGGCTCTAGGCGCAAATATTGGTGTGAGAGCTAATTCAATCAAGGAAACACTGCATGTTGGTGAAGCGCATATTGAAGAAGAATCAGGCGAGTGGTTCTTGTGGAAGAACAACTCCATTTGGCTCACTAACTTCACACACCATCAGGCTTCCATGCAGCTCTCAAGGAAACTCAGTTTTCACACTCTAGGCTTAATGCCCTTTGAGTGCATTATGTAGGAAAGAACCTGGTAGAGCATCCCAGACAAACGAATGCTCCACATGCGGGTTTCACATGCCACCAACTCCACATTCACAGACAACTTCAGCGCCAAAGCCATTTTCAGATAGCCCTCAATGCAAAGGCTCTAGGCGCAAATATTGGTGTGAGAGCTAATTCAATCAAGGAAACACTGCATGTTGGTGAAGCGCATATTGAAGAAGAATCAGCCGAGTGGTTCTTGTGGGAGAACAACTCCATTTGGCTCACTAACTTCACACACCATCAGGCTTCCAAGCAGCTCTCAAGGAAACTCAGTTTTCACGCTCTAGGCTTAATGCCCTTTGAGTGCATTATGTAGGAATGAACCTGATAGAGCATCCCACACAAACGAATGCTCCACATGCGGGTTTCACATGCCACCAACTCCACATTCACAGACAACTTTAGCGCCAAAGCCGTTTTCAGATAGCCCTCAATACAAAGGCTCTATGCCCAAATATTGGTGTGAGAGCTAATTCAATCAAGGAAACACTGCATGTTGGTGAAGCGCATATTGAAGAAGAATCAGCCGAGTGGTTCTTGTGGGAGAACAACTCCATTTGGCTCACTAACTTCACACACCATCAGGCTTCCAAGCAGCTCTCAAGGAAACTCAGTTTTCACACTCTAGGCTTAATGCCCTTTGAGTGCCTAGGACTGAAATGAAGCTTGGTGAGCTTATCACACAAAGCAATGCTCCACAGGCGGGTTTCACATGCCACCAACTCCACATTCACAGACAACTTCAGCGCCAAAGCGGTTTTCAGGTAGCCCTGAATGCAAAGGCACCAGGCCCAAATATTGGTGTGAGAGCTAATTCAATCAAGGAAACACTGCATGTTGGTGAAGCGCATATTGAAGAAGAATCAGCCGAGTGGTTCTTGTGGGAGAACAACTCCATTTGGCTCACTAACTTCACACACCATCAGGCTTCCAAGCAGCTCTCAAGGAAACTCAGTTTTCACACTCTAGGCTTAATGCCCTTTGAGTGCATTATCTAGGAATGAACCTGGTAGAGCATCCCACACAGAAACCAATGCTCCACAGGCGGGTTTCACATGCCACAAACTCCACATTCACAGACAACTTCAGCGCCAAAGCCGTTTTCAGATAGCCCTCAACACAAAGGATCTAGGCCCAAATATTGGTGTGAGAGCTAATTCAATCAAGGAAACACTGCATGTTGGTGAAGCGCATATTGAAGAAGAATCAGCCGAGTGGTTCTTGTGGGAGAACAACTCCATTTGGCTCACTAACTTCACACACCATCAGGCTTCCATGCAGCTCTCAAGGAAACTCAGTTTTCACACTCTAGGCTTAATGCCCTTTGAGTGCATTATGTAGGAAAGAACCTGGTAGAGCATCCCACACAAAGCAATGCTCCACAGGCGGGTTTCACATGCCACCAACTCCACATTCACAGACAACTTCAGCGCCAAAGCCATTTTCAGATAGCCCTCAATGCAAAGGCTCTAGGCCCAAATATTGGTGTGAGAGCTAATTCAATCAAGGAAACACTGCATGTTGGTGAAGCGCATATTGAAGAAGAATCAGGCGAGTGGTTCTTGTGGAAGAACAACTCCATTTGGCTCACTAACTTCACACACCATCAGGCTTCCATGCAGCTCTCAAGGAAACTCAGTTTTCACACTCTAGGCTTAATGCCCTTTGAGTGCATTATGTAGGAAAGAACCTGGTAGAGCATCCCAGACATACCAATGCTCCACAGGCGGGTTTCACATGCCACCAACTCCACATTCACAGACAACTTCAGCGCCAAAGCCATTTTCAGATAGCCCTCAATGCAAAGGCTCTAGGCGCAAATATTGGTGTGAGAGCTAATTCAATCAAGGAAACACTGCATGTTGGTGAAGCGCATAATGAAGAAGAATCAGCCGAGTGGTTCTTGTGGGAGAACAACTCCATTTGGCTCACTAACTTCACACACCATCAGGCTTCCATGCAGCTCTCAAGGAAACTCAGTTTTCACACTCTAGGCTTAATGCCCTTTGAGTGCATTATGTAGGAATGAACCTGGTAGAGCATCCCACACAAACCAATGCTCCACATGCGGGTTTCACATGCCACCAACTCCACATTCACAGACAACTTCAGCGCCAAAGCCATTTTCAGATAGCCCTCAATGCAAAGGCTCTAGGTGCAAATATTGGTGTGAGAGCTAATTCAATCAAGGAAACACTGCATGTTGGTGAAGCGCATATTGAAGAAGAATCAGCCGAGTGGTTCTTGTGGGAGAACAACTCCATTTGGCTCACTAACTTCACACACCATTAGGCTTCCAAGCAGCTCTCAAGGAAACTCAGTTTTCACACTCTAGGCTTAATGCCCTTTGAGTGCATTATGTAGGAATGAACCTGGTAGAGCATCCCAGACAAACGAATGCTCCACAGGCGGGTTTCACATGCCACCAACTCCACATTCACAGACAACTTCAGCGCCAAAGCCATTTTCAGATAGCCCTCAATGCAAAGGCTCTAGGTGCAAATATTGGTGTGAGAGCTAATTCAATCAAGGAAACACTGCATGTTGGTGAAGCGCATATTGAAGAAGAATCAGGCGAGTGGTTCTTGTGGGAGAACAACTCCATTTGGCTCACTAACTTCACACACCATCAGGCTTCCATGCAGCTCTCAAGGAAACTCAGTTTTCACACTCTAGGCTTAATGCCCTTTGAGTGCATTATCTAGGAATGAGCCTGGTAGAGCATCCCACACAAACGAATGCTCCACATGCGGGTTTCACATGCCACCAACTCCACATTCACAGACAACTTCAGCGCCAAAGCCATTTTCAGATAGCCCTCAATACAAAGGCTCTAGGTGCAAATATTGGTGTGAGAGCTAATTCAATCAAGGAAACACTGCATGTTGGTGAAGCGCATACTGAAGAAGAATCAGCCGAGTGGTTCTTGTGGGAGAACAACTCCATTTGGCTCACTAACTTCACACACCATTAGGCTTCCAAGCAGCTCTCAAGGAAACTCAGTTTTCACACTCTAGGCTTAATGCCCTTTGAGTGCCTAGGAATGAAATGAACCTGGTAGAGCATCCCACACAAACGAATGCTCCACATGCGGGTTTCACATGCCACCAACTCCACATTCACAGGCAACTTCAGCGCCAAAGCTGTTTTCAGATAGCCCTCAATGCAAAGGCTCTAGGTGCAAATATTGGTGTGAGAGCTAATTCAATCAAGGAAACACTGCATGTTGGTGAAGCGCATATTGAAGAAGAATCAGCCGAGTGGTTCTTGTGGGAGAACAACTCCATTTGGCTCACTAACTTCACACACCATCAGGCTTCCAAGCAGCTCTCAAGGAAACTCAGTTTTCACACTCTAGGCTTAATGCCCTTTGAGTGCCTAGGACTGAAATGAAGCTTGGTGAGCTTATCACACAAAGCAATGCTCCACAGGCGGGTTTCACATGCCACCAACTCCACATTCACAGACAACTTCAGCGCCAAAGCGGTTTTCAGGTAGCCCTGAATGCAAAGGCACCAGGCCCAAATATTGGTGTGAGAGCTAATTCAATCAAGGAAACACTGCATGTTGGTGAAGCGCATATTGAAGAAGAATCAGCCGAGTGGTTCTTGTGGGAGAACAACTCCATTTGGCTCACTAACTTCACACACCATCAGGCTTCCAAGCAGCTCTCAAGGAAACTCAGTTTTCACACTCTAGGCTTAATGCCCTTTGAGTGCATTATGTAGGAATGAACCTGGTAGAGCATCCCACACAAACGAATGCTCCACAGGCGGGTTTCACATGCCACAAACTCCACATTCACAGGCAACTTCAGCGCCAAAGCCGTTTTCAGATAGCCCTCAATGCGAAGGCTCTAGGCCCAAATATTGGTGTGAGAGCTAATTCAATCAAGGAAACACTGCATGTTGGTGAAGCGCATATTGAAGAAGAATCAGGCGAGTGGTTCTTGTGGGAGAACAACTCCATTTGGCTCACTAACTTCACACACCATCAGGCTTCCATGCAGCTCTCAAGGAAACTCAGTTTTCACACTCTAGGCTTAATGCCCTTTGAGTGCATTATCTAGGAATGAGCCTGGTAGAGCATCCCACACAAACGAATGCTCCACATGCGGGTTTCACATGCCACCAACTCCACATTCACAGACAACTTCAGCGCCAAAGCCATTTTCAGATAGCCCTCAATACAAAGGCTCTAGGTGCAAATATTGGTGTGAGAGCTAATTCAATCAAGGAAACACTGCATGTTGGTGAAGCGCATACTGAAGAAGAATCAGCCGAGTGGTTCTTGTGGGAGAACAACTCCATTTGGCTCACTAACTTCACACACCATTAGGCTTCCAAGCAGCTCTCAAGGAAACTCAGTTTTCACACTCTAGGCTTAATGCCCTTTGAGTGCCTAGGAATGAAATGAACCTGGTAGAGCATCCCACACAAACGAATGCTCCACATGCGGGTTTCACATGCCACCAACTCCACATTCACAGGCAACTTCAGCGCTAAAGCTGTTTTCAGATAGCCCTCAATGCAAAGGCTCTAGGTGCAAATATTGGTGTGAGAGCTAATTCAATCAAGGAAACACTGCATGTTGGTGAAGCGCATATTGAAGAAGAATCAGCCGAGTGGTTCTTGTGGGAGAACAACTCCATTTGGCTCACTAACTTCACACACCATCAGGCTTCCAAGCAGCTCTCAAGGAAACTCAGTTTTCACACTCTAGGCTTAATGCCCTTTGAGTGCATTATCTAGGAATGAACCTGGTAGAGCATCCCACACAGAAACCAATGCTCCACAGGCGGGTTTCACATGCCACAAACTCCACATTCACAGACAACTTCAGCGCCAAAGCCGTTTTCAGATAGCCCTCAACACAAAGGATCTAGGCCCAAATATTGGTGTGAGAGCTAATTCAATCAAGGAAACACTGCATGTTGGTGAAGCGCATATTGAAGAAGAATCAGCCGAGTGGTTCTTGTGGGAGAACAACTCCATTTGGCTCACTAACTTCACACACCATCAGGCTTCCATGCAGCTCTCAAGGAAACTCAGTTTTCACACTCTAGGCTTAATGCCCTTTGAGTGCATTATGTAGGAAAGAACCTGGTAGAGCATCCCACACAAAGCAATGCTCCACAGGCGGGTTTCACATGCCACCAACTCCACATTCACAGACAACTTCAGCGCCAAAGCCATTTTCAGATAGCCCTCAATGCAAAGGCTCTAGGCGCAAATATTGGTGTGAGAGCTAATTCAATCAAGGAAACACTGCATGTTGGTGAAGCGCATATTGAAGAAGAATCAGGCGAGTGGTTCTTGTGGAAGAACAACTCCATTTGGCTCACTAACTTCACACACCATCAGGCTTCCATGCAGCTCTCAAGGAAACTCAGTTTTCACACTCTAGGCTTAATGCCCTTTGAGTGCATTATGTAGGAAAGAACCTGGTAGAGCATCCCAGACATACCAATGCTCCACAGGCGGGTTTCACATGCCACCAACTCCACATTCACAGACAACTTCAGCGCCAAAGCCATTTTCAGATAGCCCTCAATGCAAAGGCTCTAGGCGCAAATATTGGTGTGAGAGCTAATTCAATCAAGGAAACACTGCATGTTGGTGAAGCGCATAATGAAGAAGAATCAGCCGAGTGGTTCTTGTGGGAGAACAACTCCATTTGGCTCACTAACTTCACACACCATCAGGCTTCCATGCAGCTCTCAAGGAAACTCAGTTTTCACACTCTAGGCTTAATGCCCTTTGAGTGCATTATGTAGGAATGAACCTGGTAGAGCATCCCACACAAACCAATGCTCCACATGCGGGTTTCACATGCCACCAACTCCACATTCACAGACAACTTCAGCGCCAAAGCCATTTTCAGATAGCCCTCAATGCAAAGGCTCTAGGTGCAAATATTGGTGTGAGAGCTAATTCAATCAAGGAAACACTGCATGTTGGTGAAGCGCATATTGAAGAAGAATCAGCCGAGTGGTTCTTGTGGGAGAACAACTCCATTTGGCTCACTAACTTCACACACCATTAGGCTTCCAAGCAGCTCTCAAGGAAACTCAGTTTTCACACTCTAGGCTTAATGCCCTTTGAGTGCATTATGTAGGAATGAACCTGGTAGAGCATCCCACACAAACGAATGCTCCACAGGCGGGTTTCACATGCCACCAACTCCACATTCACAGACAACTTCAGCGCCAAAGCCATTTTCAGATAGCCCTCAATGCAAAGGCTCTAGGTGCAAATATTGGTGTGAGAGCTAATTCAATCAAGGAAACACTGCATGTTGGTGAAGCGCATATTGAAGAAGAATCAGGCGAGTGGTTCTTGTGGGAGAACAACTCCATTTGGCTCACTAACTTCACACACCATCAGGCTTCCATGCAGCTCTCAAGGAAACTCAGTTTTCACACTCTAGGCTTAATGCCCTTTGAGTGCATTATCTAGGAATGAGCCTGGTAGAGCATCCCACACAAACGAATGCTCCACAGGCGGGTTTCACATGCCACCAACTCCACATTCACAGACAACTTCAGCGCCAAAGCCATTTTCAGATAGCCCTCAATACAAAGGCTCTAGGTGCAAATATTGGTGTGAGAGCTAATTCAATCAAGGAAACACTGCATGTTGGTGAAGCGCATACTGAAGAAGAATCAGCCGAGTGGTTCTTGTGGGAGAACAACTCCATTTGGCTCACTAACTTCACACACCATTAGGCTTCCAAGCAGCTCTCAAGGAAACTCAGTTTTCACACTCTAGGCTTAATGCCCTTTGAGTGCCTAGGAATGAAATGAACCTGGTAGAGCATCCCACACAAACGAATGCTCCACATGCGGGTTTCACATGCCACCAACTCCACATTCACAGGCAACTTCAGCGCCAAAGCTGTTTTCAGATAGCCCTCAATGCAAAGGCTCTAGGTGCAAATATTGGTGTGAGAGCTAATTCAATCAAGGAAACACTGCATGTTGGTGAAGCGCATATTGAAGAAGAATCAGCCGAGTGGTTCTTGTGGGAGAACAACTCCATTTGGCTCACTAACTTCACACACCATCAGGCTTCCAAGCAGCTCTCAAGGAAACTCAGTTTTCACACTCTAGGCTTAATGCCCTTTGAGTGCCTAGGACTGAAATGAAGCTTGGTGAGCTTATCACACAAAGCAATGCTCCACAGGCGGGTTTCACATGCCACCAACTCCACATTCACAGACAACTTCAGCGCCAAAGCGGTTTTCAGGTAGCCCTGAATGCAAAGGCACCAGGCCCAAATATTGGTGTGAGAGCTAATTCAATCAAGGAAACACTGCATGTTGGTGAAGCGCATATTGAAGAAGAATCAGCCGAGTGGTTCTTGTGGGAGAACAACTCCATTTGGCTCACTAACTTCACACACCATCAGGCTTCCAAGCAGCTCTCAAGGAAACTCAGTTTTCACACTCTAGGCTTAATGCCCTTTGAGTGCATTATGTAGGAATGAACCTGGTAGAGCATCCCACACAAACGAATGCTCCACAGGCGGGTTTCACATGCCACAAACTCCACATTCACAGGCAACTTCAGCGCCAAAGCCGTTTTCAGATAGCCCTCAATGCGAAGGCTCTAGGCCCAAATATTGGTGTGAGAGCTAATTCAATCAAGGAAACACTGCATGTTGGTGAAGCGCATATTGAAGAAGAATCAGGCGAGTGGTTCTTGTGGGAGAACAACTCCATTTGGCTCACTAACTTCACACACCATCAGGCTTCCATGCAGCTCTCAAGGAAACTCAGTTTTCACACTCTAGGCTTAATGCCCTTTGAGTGCATTATCTAGGAATGAGCCTGGTAGAGCATCCCACACAAACGAATGCTCCACATGCGGGTTTCACATGCCACCAACTCCACATTCACAGACAACTTCAGCGCCAAAGCCATTTTCAGATAGCCCTCAATACAAAGGCTCTAGGTGCAAATATTGGTGTGAGAGCTAATTCAATCAAGGAAACACTGCATGTTGGTGAAGCGCATACTGAAGAAGAATCAGCCGAGTGGTTCTTGTGGGAGAACAACTCCATTTGGCTCACTAACTTCACACACCATTAGGCTTCCAAGCAGCTCTCAAGGAAACTCAGTTTTCACACTCTAGGCTTAATGCCCTTTGAGTGCCTAGGAATGAAATGAACCTGGTAGAGCATCCCACACAAACGAATGCTCCACATGCGGGTTTCACATGCCACCAACTCCACATTCACAGGCAACTTCAGCGCCAAAGCTGTTTTCAGATAGCCCTCAATGCAAAGGCTCTAGGTGCAAATATTGGTGTGAGAGCTAATTCAATCAAGGAAACACTGCATGTTGGTGAAGCGCATATTGAAGAAGAATCAGCCGAGTGGTTCTTGTGGGACAACAACTCCATTTGGCTCACTAACTTCACACACCATCAGGCTTCCAAGCAGCTCTCAAGGAAACTCAGTTTTCACGCTCTAGGCTTAATGCCCTTTGAGTGCATTATGTAGGAATGAACCTGATAGAGCATCCCACACAAACGAATGCTCCACATGCGGGTTTCACATGCCACCAACTCCACATTCACAGACAACTTTAGCGCCAAAGCCGTTTTCAGATAGCCCTCAATACAAAGGCTCTATGCCCAAATATTGGTGTGAGAGCTAATTCAATCAAGGAAACACTGCATGTTGGTGAAGCGCATATTGAAGAAGAATCAGCCGAGTGGTTCTTGTGGGAGAACAACTCCATTTGGCTCACTAACTTCACACACCATCAGGCTTCCAAGCAGCTCTCAAGGAAACTCAGTTTTCACACTCTAGGCTTAATGCCCTTTGAGTGCATTATCTAGGAATGAACCTGATAGAGCATCCCACACAAGCCAATGCTCCACAGGCGGGTTTCACATGCCACCAACTCCACATTCACAGACAACTTCAGCGCCAAAGCGGTTTTCAGGTAGCCCTGAATGCAAAGGCACCAGGCCCAAATATTGGTGTGAGAGCTAATTCAATCAAGGAAACACTGCATGTTGTTGAAGCGCATATTGAAGAAGAATCAGCCGAGTGGTTCTTGTGGGAGAACAACTCCATTTGGCTCACTAACTTCACACACCATCAGGCTTCCAAGCAGCTCTCAAGGAAACTCAGTTTTCACAATCTAGGCTTAATGCCCTTTGAGTGCATTATCTAGGAATGAACCTGGTAGAGCATCGCACACAGAAACCAATGCTCCACAGGCGGGTTTCACATGCCACAAACTCCACATTCACAGACAACTTCAGCGCCAAAGCCGTTTTCAGATAGCCCTCAATGCGAAGGCTATAGGCCCAAATATTGGTGTGAGAGCTAATTCAATCAAGGAAACACTGCATGTTGGTGAAGCGCATATTGAAGAAGAATCAGCCGAGTGGTTCTTGTGGGAGAACAACTCCATTTGGCTCACTAACTTCACACACCATCAGGCTTCCATGCAGCTCTCAAGGAAACTCAGTTTTCACACTCTAGGCTTAATGCCCTTTGAGTGCATTATGTAGGAAAGAACCTGGTAGAGCATCCCACACAAACGAATGCTCCACAGGCGGGTTTCACATGCCACCAACTCCACATTCACAGACAACTTCAGCGCCAAAGCCATTTTCAGATAGCCCTCAATGCAAAGGCTCTAGGCCCAAATATTGGTGTGAGAGCTAATTCAATCAAGGAAACACTGCATGTTGGTGAAGCGCATATTGAAGAAGAATCAGGCGAGTGGTTCTTGTGGAAGAACAACTCCATTTGGCTCACTAACTTCACACACCATCAGGCTTCCATGCAGCTCTCAAGGAAACTCAGTTTTCACACTCTAGGCTTAATGCCCTTTGAGTGCATTATGTAGGAAAGAACCTGGTAGAGCATCCCAGACAAACGAATGCTCCACAGGCGGGTTTCACATGCCACCAACTCCACATTCACAGACAACTTCAGGCCAAAGCCATTTTCAGATAGCCCTCAATGCAAAGGCTCTAGGCGCAAATATTGGTGTGAGAGCTAATTCAATCAAGGAAACACTGCATGTTGGTGAAGCGCATATTGAAGAAGAATCAGCCGAGTGGTTCTTGTGGGAGAACAACTCCATTTGGCTCACTAACTTCACACACCATCAGGCTTCCAAGCAGCTCTCAAGGAAACTCAGTTTTCACGCTCTAGGCTTAATGCCCTTTGAGTGCATTATGTAGGAATGAACCTGATAGAGCATCCCACACAAACGAATGCTCCACATGCGGGTTTCACATGCCACCAACTCCACATTCACAGACAACTTTAGCGCCAAAGCCGTTTTCAGATAGCCCTCAATACAAAGGCTCTATGCCCAAATATTGGTGTGAGAGCTAATTCAATCAAGGAAACACTGCATGTTGGTGAAGCGCATATTGAAGAAGAATCAGCCGAGTGGTTCTTGTGGGAGAACAACTCCATTTGGCTCACTAACTTCACACACCATCAGGCTTCCAAGCAGCTCTCAAGGAAACTCAGTTTTCACACTCTAGGCTTAATGCCCTTTGAGTGCCTAGGACTGAAATGAAGCTTGGTGAGCTTATCACACAAAGCAATGCTCCACAGGCGGGTTTCACATGCCACCAACTCCACATTCACAGACAACTTCAGCGCCAAAGCGGTTTTCAGGTAGCCCTGAATGCAAAGGCACCAGGCCCAAATATTGGTGTGAGAGCTAATTCAATCAAGGAAACACTGCATGTTGGTGAAGCGCATATTGAAGAAGAATCAGCCGAGTGGTTCTTGTGGGAGAACAACTCCATTTGGCTCACTAACTTCACACACCATCAGGCTTCCAAGCAGCTCTCAAGGAAACTCAGTTTTCACACTCTAGGCTTAATGCCCTTTGAGTGCATTATGTAGGAATGAACCTGGTAGAGCATCCCACACAAACGAATGCTCCACAGGCGGGTTTCACATGCCACAAACTCCACATTCACAGGCAACTTCAGCGCCAAAGCCGTTTTCAGATAGCCCTCAATGCGAAGGCTCTAGGCCCAAATATTGGTGTGAGAGCTAATTCAATCAAGGAAACACTGCATGTTGGTGAAGCGCATATTGAAGAAGAATCAGCCGAGTGGTTCTTGTGGGAGAACAACTCCATTTGGCTCACTAACTTCACACACCATCAGGCTTCCATGCAGCTCTCAAGGAAACTCAGTTTTCACACTCTAGGCTTAATGCCCTTTGAGTGCATTATCTAGGAATGAGCCTGGTAGAGCATCCCACACAAACGAATGCTCCACATGCGGGTTTCACATGCCACCAACTCCACATTCACAGACAACTTCAGCGCCAAAGCCATTTTCAGATAGCCCTCAATACAAAGGCTCTAGGTGCAAATATTGGTGTGAGAGCTAATTCAATCAAGGAAACACTGCATGTTGGTGAAGCGCATACTGAAGAAGAATCAGCCGAGTGGTTCTTGTGGGAGAACAACTCCATTTGGCTCACTAACTTCACACACCATTAGGCTTCCAAGCAGCTCTCAAGGAAACTCAGTTTTCACACTCTAGGCTTAATGCCCTTTGAGTGCCTAGGAATGAAATGAACCTGGTAGAGCATCCCACACAAACGAATGCTCCACATGCGGGTTTCACATGCCACCAACTCCACATTCACAGGCAACTTCAGCGCCAAAGCTGTTTTCAGATAGCCCTCAATGCAAAGGCTCTAGGTGCAAATATTGGTGTGAGAGCTAATTCAATCAAGGAAACACTGCATGTTGGTGAAGCGCATATTGAAGAAGAATCAGCCGAGTGGTTCTTGTGGGACAACAACTCCATTTGGCTCACTAACTTCACACACCATCAGGCTTCCAAGCAGCTCTCAAGGAAACTCAGTTTTCACGCTCTAGGCTTAATGCCCTTTGAGTGCATTATGTAGGAATGAACCTGATAGAGCATCCCACACAAACGAATGCTCCACATGCGGGTTTCACATGCCACCAACTCCACATTCACAGACAACTTTAGCGCCAAAGCCGTTTTCAGATAGCCCTCAATACAAAGGCTCTATGCCCAAATATTGGTGTGAGAGCTAATTCAATCAAGGAAACACTGCATGTTGGTGAAGCGCATATTGAAGAAGAATCAGCCGAGTGGTTCTTGTGGGAGAACAACTCCATTTGGCTCACTAACTTCACACACCATCAGGCTTCCAAGCAGCTCTCAAGGAAACTCAGTTTTCACACTCTAGGCTTAATGCCCTTTGAGTGCCTAGGACTGAAATGAAGCTTGGTGAGATTATCACACAAAGCAATGCTCCACAGGCGGGTTTCACATGCCACCAACTCCACATTCACAGACAACTTCAGCGCCAAAGCGGTTTTCAGGTAGCCCTGAATGCAAAGGCACCAGGCCCAAATATTGGTGTGAGAGCTAATTCAATCAAGGAAACACTGCATGTTGTTGAAGCGCATATTGAAGAAGAATCAGCCGAGTGGTTCTTGTGGGAGAACAACTCCATTTGGCTCACTAACTTCACACACCATCAGGCTTCCAAGCAGCTCTCAAGGAAACTCAGTTTTCACAATCTAGGCTTAATGCCCTTTGAGTGCATTATCTAGGAATGAACCTGGTAGAGCATCGCACACAGAAACCAATGCTCCACAGGCGGGTTTCACATGCCACAAACTCCACATTCACAGACAACTTCAGCGCCAAAGCCGTTTTCAGATAGCCCTCAATGCGAAGGCTATAGGCCCAAATATTGGTGTGAGAGCTAATTCAATCAAGGAAACACTGCATGTTGGTGAAGCGCATATTGAAGAAGAATCAGCCGAGTGGTTCTTGTGGGAGAACAACTCCATTTGGCTCACTAACTTCACACACCATCAGGCTTCCATGCAGCTCTCAAGGAAACTCAGTTTTCACACTCTAGGCTTAATGCCCTTTGAGTGCATTATGTAGGAAAGAACCTGGTAGAGCATCCCACACAAACGAATGCTCCACAGGCGGGTTTCACATGCCACCAACTCCACATTCACAGACAACTTCAGCGCCAAAGCCATTTTCAGATAGCCCTCAATGCAAAGGCTCTAGGCCCAAATATTGGTGTGAGAGCTAATTCAATCAAGGAAACACTGCATGTTGGTGAAGCGCATATTGAAGAAGAATCAGGCGAGTGGTTCTTGTGGAAGAACAACTCCATTTGGCTCACTAACTTCACACACCATCAGGCTTCCATGCAGCTCTCAAGGAAACTCAGTTTTCACACTCTAGGCTTAATGCCCTTTGAGTGCATTATGTAGGAAAGAACCTGGTAGAGCATCCCAGACAAACGAATGCTCCACAGGCGGGTTTCACATGCCACCAACTCCACATTCACAGACAACTTCAGCGCCAAAGCCATTTTCAGATAGCCCTCAATGCAAAGGCTCTAGGTGCAAATATTGGTGTGAGAGCTAATTCAATCAAGGAAACACTGCATGTTGGTGAAGCGCATATTGAAGAAGAATCAGGCGAGTGGTTCTTGTGGGAGAACAACTCCATTTGGCTCACTAACTTCACACACCATCAGGCTTCCAAGCAGCTCTCAAGGAAACTCAGTTTTCACACTCTAGGCTTAATGCCCTTTGAGTGCATTATGTAGGAATGAACCTGATAGAGCATCCCACACAAACCAATGCTCCACATGCGGGTTTCACATGCCACCAACTCCACATTCACAGACAACTTTAGCGCCAAAGCCGTTTTCAGATAGCCCTCAATACAAAGGTTCTATGCCAAAATATTGGTGTGAGAGCTAATTCAATCAAGGAAACACTGCATGTTGGTGAAGCGCATATTGAAGAAGAATCAGCCGAGTGGTTCTTGTGGGACAACAACTCCATTTGGCTCACTAACTTCACACACCATCAGGCTTCCAAGCAGCTCTCAAGGAAACTCAGTTTTCACACTCTAGGCTTAATGCCCTTTGAGTGCCTAGGACTGAAATGAAGCTTGGTGAGCTTATCACACAAAGCAATGCTCCACAGGCGGGTTTCACATGCCACCAACTCCACATTCACAGACAACTTCAGCGCCAAAGCGGTTTTCAGGTAGCCCTGAATGCAAAGGCACCAGGCCCAAATATTGGTGTGAGAGCTAATTCAATCAAGGAAACACTGCATGTTGGTGAAGCGCATATTGAAGAAGAATCAGCCGAGTGGTTCTTGTGGGAGAACAACTCCATTTGGCTCACTAACTTCACACACCATCAGGCTTCCAAGCAGCTCTCAAGGAAACTCAGTTTTCACACTCTAGGCTTAATGCCCTTTGAGTGCCTAGGACTCAAATGAAGCTTGGTGAGCATCCCACACAAACGAATGCTCCACATGCGGGTTTCACATGCCACCAACTCCACATTCACAGACAACTTCAGCGCCAAAGCCGTTTTCAGATAGCTCTCAATACAAATGCTCTAGGCGCAAATATTGGTGTGAGAGCTAATTCAATCAAGGAAACACTGCATGTTGGTGAAGCGCATATTGAAGAAGAATCAGCCGAGTGGTTCTTGTGGGAGAACAACTCCATTTGGCTCACTAACTTCACACACCATCAGGCTTCCAAGCAGCTCTCAAGGAAACTCAGGTTTCACACTCTAGGCTTAATGCCCTTTGAGTGCCTAGGAATGAAATGCAGCTGGTAGAGCATCCCACACGAACCAATGCTCCACATGCGGGTTTCACATGCCACCAACTCCACATTCACAGACAACTTCAGCGCCAAAGCCATTTTCAGATAGCCCTCAATGCAAAGGCTCTAGGCGCAAATATTGGTGTGAGAGCTAATTCAATCAAGGAAACACTGCATGTTGGTGAACCGCATATTGAAGAAGAATCAGCCGAGTGGTTCTTGTGGGAGAACAACTCCATTTGGCTCACTAACTTCACACACCATCAGGCTTCCATGCAGCTCTCAAGGAAACTCAGTTTTCACACTCTAGGCTTAATGCCCTTTGAGTGCATTATCTAGGAATGAGCCTGGTAGAGCATCCCACACAAAGCAATGCTCCACATGCGGGTTTCACATGCCACCAACTCCACATTCACAGACAACTTCAGCGCCAAAGCCATTTTCAGATAGCCCTCAATGCAAAGGCTCTAGGTGCAAATATTGGTGTGAGAGCTAATTCAATCAAGGAAACACTGCATGTTGGTGAAGCGCATACTGAAGAAGAATCAGCCGAGTGGTTCTTGTGGGAGAACAACTCCATTTGGCTCACTAACTTCACACACCATCAGGCTTCCAAGCAGCTCTCAAGGAAACTCAGTTTTCACACTCTAGGCTTAATGCCCTTTGAGTGCCTTATGTAGGAATGAACCTGATAGAGCATCCCACACAAACCAATGCTCCACAGGCGGGTTTCACATGCCACCAACTCCACATTCACAGACAACTTCAGCGCCAAAGCCGTTTTCAGATAGCTCTCAACACAAAGGCTCTAGGCCCAAATATTGGTGTGAGAGCTAATTCAATCAAGGAAACACTGCATGTTGGTGAAGCGCATATTGAAGAAGAATCAGCCGAGTGGTTCTTGTGGGAGAACAACTCCATTTGGCTCACTAACTTCACACACCATCAGGCTTCCAAGCAGCTCTCAAGGAAACTCAGTTTTCACACTCTAGGCTTAATGCCCTTTGAGTGTCTAGGAATGAAATGAACCTGGTAGAGCATCCCACACAAACGAATGCTCCACCTGCGGGTTTCACATGCCACCAACTCCACATTCACAGACAACTTCAGCGCCAAAGCCGTTTTCAGATAGCCCTCAATGCAAAGGCTCTAGGTGCAAATATTGGTGTGAGAGCTAATTCAATCAAGGAAACACTGCATGTTGGTGAAGCGCATATTGAAGAAGAATCAGCCGAGTGGTTCTTGTGGGAGAACAACTCCATTTGGCTCACTAACTTCACACACCATCAGGCTTCCATGCAGCTCTCAAGAAAACTCAGTTTTCACACTCTAGGCTTAATGCCCTTTGAGTGCATTATGTAGGAAAGAACCTGGTAGAGCATCCCACACAAACGAATGCTCCACATGCGGGTTTCACATGCCACCAACTCCACATTCACAGACAACTTCAGCGCCAAAGCCATTTTCAGATAGCCCTCAATGCAAAGGCTCTAGGTGCAAATATTGGTGTGAGAGCTAATTCAATCAAGGAAACACTGCATGTTGGTGAAGCGCATATTGAAGAAGAATCAGGCGAGTGGTTCTTGTGGGAGAACAACTCCATTTGGCTCACTAACTTCACACACCATCAGGCTTCCATGCAGCTCTCAAGGAAACTCAGTTTTCACACTCTAGGCTTAATGCCCTTTGAGTGCATTATCTAGGAATGAGCCTGGTAGAGCATCCCACACAAACGAATGCTCCACATGCGGGTTTCACATGCCACCAACTCCACATTCACAGACAACTTCAGCGCCAAAGCCATTTTCAGATAGCCCTCAATACAAAGGCTCTAGGTGCAAATATTGGTGTGAGAGCTAATTCAATCAAGGAAACACTGCATGTTGGTGAAGCGCATACTGAAGAAGAATCAGCCGAGTGGTTCTTGTGGGAGAACAACTCCATTTGGCTCACTAACTTCACACACCATCAGGCTTCCAAGCAGCTCTCAAGGAAACTCAGTTTTCACACTCTAGGCTTAATGCCCTTTGAGTGCCTAGGAATGAAATGAACCTGGTAGAGCATCCCACACAAACGAATGCTCCACATGCGGGTTTCACATGCCACCAACTCCACATTCACAGGCAACTTCAGCGCCAAAGCCGTTTTCAGATAGCTCTCAACACAAAGGCTCTAGGCGCAAATATTGGTGTGAGAGCTAATTCAATCAAGGAAACACTGCATGTTGGTGAAGCGCATATTGAAGAAGAATCAGCCGAGTGGTTCTTGTGGGAGAACAACTGCATTTGGCTCACTAGCTTCACACACCATCAGGCTTCCAAGCAGCTCTCAAGGAAACTCAGTTTTCACACTCTAGGCTTAATGCCCTTTGAGTGCATTATCTAGGAATGAACCTGGTAGAGCATCCCACACAAACCAATGCTCCACAGGCGGGTTTCACATGCCACCAACTCCACATTCACAGACAACTTCAGCGCCAAAGCCATTTTCAGATAGCCCTCAATGCGAAGGCTCTAGGCCCAAATATTGGTGTGAGAGCTAATTCAATCAAGGAAACACTGCATGTTGGTGAAGCGCATATTGAAGAAGAATCAGCCGAGTGGTTCTTGTGGGAGAACAACTCCATTTGGCTCACTAACTTCACACACCATCAGGCTTCCAAGCAGCTCTCAAGGAAACTCAGTTTTCACACTCTAGGCTTAATGCCCTTTGAGTGCCTAGGAATGAAATGCAGCTGGTAGAGCATCCCACACAAACGAATGCTCCACAGGCGGGTTTCACATGCCACCAACTCCACATTCACAGACAACTTCAGCGCCAAAGCCATTTTCAGATAGCCCTCAACACAAAGGCTCTAGGCGCAAATATTGGTGTGAGAGCTAATTCAATCAAGGAAACACTGCATGTTGGTGAAGCGCATATTGAAGAAGAATCAGCCGAGTGGTTTTTGTGGGAGAACAACTCCATTTGGCTCACTAACTTCACACACCATCAGGCTTCCATGCAGCTCTCAAGGAAACTCAGTTTTCACACTCTAGGCTTAATGCCCTTTGAGTGCATTATGTAGGAAAGAACCTGTAGAGCATCCCACACAAACGAATGCTCCACAGGCGGGTTTCACATGCCACCAACTCCACATTCACAGACAACTTCAGCGCCAAAGCCATTTTCAGATAGCCCTCAATGCAAAGGCTCTAGACGCAAATATTGGTGTTAGAGCTAATTCAATCAAGGAAACACTGCATGTTGGTGAAGCGCATATTGAAGAAGAATCAGCCGAGTGGTTCTTATGGGAAAACAACTCCATTTGGCTCACTAACTTCACACACCATCAGGCTTCCAAGCAGCTCTCAAGGAAACTCAGTTTTCACGCTCTAGGCTTAATGCCCTTTGAGTGCATTATCTAGGAATGAACCTGATAGAGCATCCCACACAAGCCAATGCTCCACAGGCGGGTTTCACATGCCACCAACTCCACATTCACAGACAACTTCAGCGCCAAAGCCGTTTTCAGGTAGCCCTCAATGCAAAGGCTCCAGGCCCAAATATTGGTGTGAGAGCTAATTCAATCAAGGAAACACTGCATGTTGGTGAAGCGCATATTGAAGAAGAATCAGGCGAGTGGTTCTTGTGGGAGAACAACTCCATTTGGCTCACTAACTTCACACACCATCAGGCTTCCAAGCAGCTCTCAAGGAAACTCAGTTTTCACACTCTAGGCTTAATGCCCTTTGAGTGCATTATGTAGGAATGAACCTGATAGAGCATCCCACACAAACCAATGCTCCACATGCGGGTTTCACATCCCACCAACTCCACATTCACAGACAACTTCAGCGCCAAAGCCATTTTCAGATAGCCCTCAATACAAAGGCTCTAGGCCCAAATATTGGTGTGAGAGCTAATTCAATCAAGGAAACACTGCATGTTGGTGAAGCGCATATTGAAGAAGAATCAGCCGAGTGGTTCTTGTGGGAGAACAACTCCATTTGGCTCACTAACTTCACACACCATCAGGCTTCCATGCAGCTCTCAAGGAAACTCAGTTTTCACACTCTAGGCTTAATGCCCTTTGAGTGCATTATGTAGGAAAGAACCTGGTAGAGCATCCCACACAAACGAATGCTCCACATGCGGGTTTCACATGCCACCAACTCCACATTCACAGACAACTTCAGCGCCAAAGCCATTTTCAGATAGCCCTCAATGCAAAGGCTCTAGGCGCAAATATTGGTGTGAGAGCTAATTCAATCAAGGAAACACTGCATGTTGGTGAAGCGCATATTGAAGAAGAATCAGCCGAGTGGTTCTTGTGGGACAACAACTCCATTTGGCTCACTAACTTCACACACCATCAGGCTTCCAAGCAGCTCTCAAGGAAACTCAGTTTTCACACTCTAGGCTTAATGCCCTTTGAGTGCCTAGGAATGAAATGAAGCTTGGTGAGCATCCCACAGAAACCAATGCTCCACAGGCGGGTTTCACATGCCACCAACTCCACATTCACAGACAACTTCAGCGCCAAAGCCGTTTTCAGATAGCTCTCAATACAAAGGCTCTAGGCGCAAATATTGGTGTGAGAGCTAATTCAATCAAGGAAACACTGCATGTTGGTGAAGCGCATATTGAAGAAGAATCAGCCGAGTGGTTCTTCTGGGAGAACAACTCCATTTGGCTGACTAACTTCACACACCATCAGGCTTCCAAGCAGCTCTGAAGGAAACTCAGTTTTCACACTCTAGGCTTAATGCCCTTTGAGTGCCTAGGACTGAAATGAAGCTTGGTGAGATTCCCACACAAACCAATGCTCCACAGGCGGGTTTCACATGCCACCAACTCCACATTCACAGACAACTTCAGCGCCAAAGCCGTTTTCAGGTAGCCCTCAATGCAAAGGCTCTAGGCGCAAATATTGGTGTGAGAGCTAATTCAATCAAGGAAACACTGCATGTTGGTGAAGCGCATATTGAAGAAGAATCAGGCGAGTGGTTTTTGTGGGAGAACAACTCCATTTGGCTCACTAACTTCACACACCATCAGGCTTCCATGCAGCTCTCAAGGAAACTCAGTTTTCACACTCTAGGCTTAATGCCCTTTGAGTGCATTATGTAGGAAAGAACCTGTAGAGCATCCCACACAAGCCAATGCTCCACAGGCGGGTTTCACATGCCACCAACTCCACATTCACAGACAACTTCAGCGCCAAAGCCATTTTCAGATAGCCCTCAATGCAAAGGCTCTAGGCGCAAATATTGGTGTGAGAGCTAATTCAATCAAGGAAACACTGCATGTTGGTGAAGCGCATATTGAAGAAGAATCAGCCGAGTGGTTCTTGTGGGAGAACAACTCCATTTGGCTCACTAACTTCACACACCATCAGGCTTCCAAGCAGCTCTCAAGGAAACTCAGTTTTCACACTCTAGGCTTAATGCCCTTTGAGTGCATTATGTAGGAATGAACCTGATAGAGCATCCCACACAAACGAATGCTCCACAGGCGGGTTTCACATGCCACCAACTCCACATTCACAGGCAACTTCAGCGCCAAAGCCGTTTTCAGATAGCCCTCAATGCAAAGGCTCTAGGTGCAAATATTGGTGTGAGAGCTAATTCAATCAAGGAAACACTGCATGTTGGTGAAGCGCATATTGAAGAAGAATCAGCCGAGTGGTTCTTGTGGGAGAACAACTCCATTTGGCTCACTAACTTCACACACCATCAGGCTTCCATGCAGCTCTCAAGGAAACTCAGTTTTCACACTCTAGGCTTAATGCCCTTTGAGTGCATTATCTAGGAATGAACCTGGTAGAGCATCCCACACAAACCAATGCTCCACAGGCGGGTTTCACATGCCACCAACTCCACATTCACAGACAACTTCAGCGCCAAAGCCATTTTCAGATAGCCCTCAATGCGAAGGCTCTAGGCGCAAATATTGGTGTGAGAGCTAATTCAATCAAGGAAACACTGCATGTTGGTGAAGCGCATATTGAAGAAGAATCAGCCGAGTGGTTCTTGTGGGAGAACAACTCCATTTGGCTCACTAACTTCACACACCATCAGGCTTCCAAGCAGCTCTCAAGGAAACTCAGTTTTCACACTCTAGGCTTAATGCCCTTTGAGTGCCTAGGACTGAAATGAAGCTTGGTGAGCTTATCACATAAAGCAATGCTCCACAAGCGGGTTTCACATGCCACCAACTCCACATTCACAGACAACTTCAGCGCCAAAGCCATTTTCAGATAGCCCTCAATGCAAAGGCTCTAGGCGCAAATATTGGTGTGAGAGCTAATTCAATCAAGGAAACACTGCATGTTGGTGAAGCACATATTGAAGGAGAATCAGCCGAGTGGTTCTTGTGGGAGAACAACTCCATTTGGCTCACTAACTTCACACACCATCAGGCTTCCATGCAGCTCTCAAGGAAACTCAGTTTTCACACTCTAGGCTTAATGCCCTTTGAGTGCATTATCTAGGAAAGAACCTTGTAGAGCATCCCACACAAACGAATGCTCCACATGCGGGTTTCACATGCCACCAACTCCACATTCACAGACAGCTTCAGCGCCAAAGCCATTTTCAGATAGCCCTCAATGCAAAGGCTCTAGGCGCAAATATTGGTGTGAGAGCTAATTCAATCAAGGAAACACTGCATGTTGGTGAAGCGCATATTGAAGAAGAATCAGCCGAGTGGTTCTTGTGGGACAACAACTCCATTTGGCTCACTAACTTCACACACCATCAGGCTTCCAAGCAGCTCTCAAGGAAACTCAGTTTTCACACTCTAGGCTTAATGCCCTTTGAGTGCCTAGGACTGAAATGAAGCTTGGTGAGCATCCCACAGAAACCAATGCTCCACAGGCGGGTTTCACATGCCACCAACTCCACATTCACAGACAACTTCAGCGCCAAAGCCATTTTCAGATAGCTCTCAATACAAAGGCTCTAGGCGCAAATATTGGTGTGAGAGCTAATTCAATCAAGGAAACACTGCATGTTGGTGAAGCGCATATTGAAGAAGAATCAGCCGAGTGGTTCTTGTGGGAGAACAACTCCATTTGGCTCACTAACTTCACACACCATCAGGCTTCCAAGCAGCTCTCAAGGAAACTCAGTTTTCACACTCTAGGCTAAATGCCCTTTGAGTGCATTATGTAGGAATGAACCTGATAGAGCATCCCACACAAACCAATGCTCCACATGCGGGTTTCACATGCCACCAACTCCACATTCACAGACAACTTCAGCGCCAAAGCCATTTTCAGATAGCCCTCAATACAAAGGCTCTAGGCCCAAATATTGGTGTGAGAGCTAATTCAATCAAGGAAACACTGCATGTTGGTGAAGCGCATATTGAAGAAGAATCAGCCGAGTGGTTCTTGTGGGAGAACAACTCCATTTGGCTCACTAACTTCACACACCATCAGGCTTCCATGCAGCTCTCAAGGAAACTCAGTTTTCACACTCTAGGCTTAATGCCCTTTGAGTGCATTATGTAGGAAAGAACCTGGTAGAGCATCCCACACAAACGAATGCTCCACAGGCGGGTTTCACATGCCACCAACTCCACATTCACAGACAACTTCAGCGCCAAAGCAATTTTCAGATAGCCCTCAATACAAAGGCTCTAGGCGCAAATATTGGTGTGAGAGCTAATTCAATCAAGGAAACACTGCATGTTGGTGAAGCGCATACTGAAGAAGAATCAGCCGAGTGGTTCTTGTGGGAGAACAACTCCATTTGGCTCACTAACTTCACACACCATCAGGCTTCCAAGCAGCTCTCAAGGAAACTCAGTTTTCACACTCTAGGCTTAATGCCCTTTGAGTGCCTAGGACTGAAATGAAGCTTGGTGAGCATCCCACACAAACCAATGCTCCACAGGCGGGTTTCACATGCCACCAACTCCACATTCACAGACAACTTCAGCGCCAAAGCCGTTTTCAGGTAGCTCTCAATACAAAGGCTCTAGGCGAAAATATTGGTGTGAGAGCTAATTCAATCAAGGAAACACTGCATGTTGGTGAAGCGCATATTGAAGAAGAATCAGCCGAGTGGTTCTTATGGGAAAACAACTCCATTTGGCTCACTAACTTCACACACCATCAGGCTTCCAAGCAGCTCTCAAGGAAACTCAGTTTTCACGCTCTAGGCTTAATGCCCTTTGAGTGCATTATCTAGGAATGAACCTGATAGAGCATCCCACACAAGCCAATGCTCCACAGGCGGGTTTCACATGCCACCAACTCTACATTCACAGACAACTTCAGCGCCAAAGCCGTTTTCAGGTAGCCCTCAATGCAAAGGCTCCAGGCCCAAATATTGGTGTGAGAGCTAATTCAATCAAGGAAACACTGCATGTTGGTGAAGCGCATATTGAAGAAGAATCAGGCGAGTGGTTCTTGTGGGAGAACAACTCCATTTGGCTCACTAACTTCACACACCATCAGGCTTCCAAGCAGCTCTGAAGGAAACTCAGTTTTCACACTCTAGGCTTAATGCCCTTTGAGTGTCTAGGAATGAAATGCACCTGGTAGAGCATCCCACACGAACCAATGCTCCACATGCGGGTTTCACATGCCACCAACTCCACATTCACAGACAACTTCAGCGCCAAAGCCATTTTCAGATAGCACTCAATGCAAAGGCTCTAGGCGCAAATATTGGTGTGAGAGCTAATTCAATCAAGGAAACACTGCATGTTGGTGAAGCGCATATTGAAGAAGAATCAGCCGAGTGGTTCTTGTGGGAGAACAACTCCATTTGGCTCACTAACTTCACACACCATTAGGCTTCCAAGCAGCTCTCAAGGAAACTCAGTTTTCACACTCTAGGCTTAATGCCCTTTGAGTGCATTATGTAGGAATGAACCTGGTAGAGCATCCCACACAAACCAATGCTCCACATGCGGGTTTCACATGCCACCAACTCCACATTCACAGACAACTTCAGCGCCAAAGCCATTTTCAGATAGCTCTCAATACAAAGGCTCTAGGCGCAAATATTGGTGTGAGAGCTAATTCAATCAAGGAAACACTGCATGTTGGTGAAGCGCATATTGAAGAAGAATCAGCCGAGTGGTTCTTGTGGGAGAACAACTCCATTTGGCTCACTAACTTCACACACCATCAGGCTTCCATGCAGCTCTCAAGGAAACTCAGTTTTCACACTCTAGGCTTAATGCCCTTTGAGTGCATTATGTAGGAATGAACCTGATAGAGCATCCCACACAAAAGAATGCTCCACATGCGGGTTTCACATGCCACCAACTCCACATTCACAGACAACTTCAGCGCCAAAGCCATTTTCAGATAGCCCTCAATACAAAGGCTCTAGGCCCAAATATTGGTGTGAGAGCTAATTCAATCAAGGAAACACTGCATGTTGGTGAAGCGCATATTGAAGAAGAATCAGCCGAGTGGTTCTTGTGGGAGAACAACTCCATTTGGCTCACTAACTTCACACACCATCAGGCTTCCAAGCAGCTCTCAAGGAAACTCAGTTTTCACACTCTAGGCTTAATGCCCTTTGAGTGCATTATGTAGGAAAGAACCTGGTAGAGCATCCCACACAAACGAATGCTCCACAGGCGGGTTTCACATGCCACCAACTCCACATTCACAGACAACTTCAGCGCCAAAGCCATTTTCAGATAGCCCTCAATGCAAAGGCTCTAGGCGCAAATATTGGTGTGAGAGCTAATTCAATCAAGGAAACACTGCATGTTGGTGAAGCGCATATTGAAGAAGAATCAGCCGAGTGGTTCTTGTGGGACAACAACTCCATTTGGCTCACTAACTTCACACACCATCAGGCTTCCAAGCAGCTCTCAAGGAAACTCAGTTTTCACACTTTAGGCTTAATGCCCTTTGAGTGCCTAGGACTGAAATGAAGCTTGGTGAGCATCCCACACAAACCAATGCTCCACAGGCGGGTTTCACATGCCACCAACTCCACATTCACAGACAACTTCAGCGCCAAAGCCGTTTTCAGGTAGCTCTCAATACAAAGGCTCTAGGCGAAAATATTGGTGTGAGAGCTAATTCAATCAAGGAAACACTGCATGTTGGTGAAGCGCATATTGAAGAAGAATCAGCCGAGTGGTTCTTATGGGAAAACAACTCCATTTGGCTCACTAACTTCACACACCATCAGGCTTCCAAGCAGCTCTCAAGGAAACTCAGTTTTCACGCTCTAGGCTTAATGCCCTTTGAGTGCATTATCTAGGAATGAACCTGATAGAGCATCCCACACAAGCCAATGCTCCACAGGCGGGTTTCACATGCCACCAACTCCACATTCACAGACAACTTCAGCGCCAAAGCCGTTTTCAGGTAGCCCTCAATGCAAAGGCTCCAGGCCCAAATATTGGTGTGAGAGCTAATTCAATCAAGGAAACACTGCATGTTGGTGAAGCGCATATTGAAGAAGAATCAGGCGAGTGGTTCTTGTGGGAGAACAACTCCATTTGGCTCACTAACTTCACACACCATCAGGCTTCCAAGCAGCTCTGAAGGAAACTCAGTTTTCACACTCTAGGCTTAATGCCCTTTGAGTGTCTAGGAATGAAATGCACCTGGTAGAGCATCCCACACGAACCAATGCTCCACATGCGGGTTTCACATGGCACTAACTCCACATTCACAGACAACTTCAGCGCCAAAGAAATTTTCAGATAGCACTCAATGCAAAGGCTCTAGGCGCAAATATTGGTGTGAGAGCTAATTCAATCAAGGAAACACTGCATGTTGGTGAAGCGCATATTGAAGAAGAATCAGCCGAGTGGTTCTTGTGGGAGAACAACTCCATTTGGCTCACTAACTTCACACACCATTAGGCTTCCAAGCAGCTCTGAAGGAAACTCAGTTTTCACACTCTAGGCTTAATGCCCTTTGAGTGCATTATGTAGGAATGAACCTGGTAGAGCATCCCACACAAACCAAGGCTCCACATGCGGGTTTCACATGCCACCAACTCCACATTCACAGACAACTTCAGCGCCAAAGCCATTTTCAGATAGCTCTCAATACAAAGGCTCTAGGCGCAAATATTGGTGTGAGAGCTAATTCAATCAAGGAAACACTGCATGTTGGTGAAGCGCATATTGAAGAAGAATCAGCCGAGTGGTTCTTGTGGGAGAACAACTCCATTTGGCTCACTAACTTCACACACCATCAGGCTTCCAAGCAGCTCTCAAGGAAACTCAGTTTTCACACTCTAGGCTTAATGCCCTTTGAGTGCATTATGTAGGAATGAACCTGATAGAGCATCCCACACAAACCAATGCTCCACATGCGGGTTTCACATGCCACCACACTCCACATTCACAGACAACTTCAGCGCCAAAGCCATTTTCAGATAGCCCTCAATACAAAGGCTCTAGGCCCAAATATTGGTGTGAGAGCTAATTCAATCAAGGAAACACTGCATGTTGGTGAAGCGCATATTGAAGAAGAATCAGCCGAGTGGTTCTTGTGGGAGAACAACTCCATTTGGCTCACTAACTTCACACACCATCAGGCTTCCATGCAGCTCTCAAGGAAACTCAGTTTTCACACTCTAGGCTTAATGCCCTTTGAGTGCATTATCTAGGAAAGAACCTGGTAGAGCATCCCACACAAACCAATGCTCCACATGCGGGTTTAACATGCCACCAACTCCACATTCACAGACAACTTCAGCGCCAAAGCCATTTTCAGATAGCCCTCAATGCAAAGGCTCTAGGCCCAAATATTGGTGTGAGAGCTAATTCAATCAAGGAAACACTGCATGTTGGTGAAGCGCATATTGAAGAAGAATCAGCCGAGTGGTTCTTGTGGGACAACAACTCCGTTTGGCTCACTAACTTCACACACCATCAGGCTTCCAAGCAGCTCTCAAGGAAACTCAGTTTTCACACTCTAGGCTTAATGCCCTTTGAGTGCCTAGGAATGAAATGAAGCTTGGTGAGCATCCCACAGAAACCAATGCTCCACAGGCGGGTTTCACATGCCACCAACTCCACATTCACAGACAACTTCAGCGCCAAAGCCGTTTTCAGGTAGCTCTCAATACAAAGGCTCTAGGCGAAAATATTGGTGTGAGAGCTAATTCAATCAAGGAAACACTGCATGTTGGTGAAGCGCATATTGAAGAAGAATCAGCCGAGTGGTTCTTATGGGAAAACAACTCCATTTGGCTCACTAACTTCACACACCATCAGGCTTCCAAGCAGCTCTCAAGGAAACCAGTTTTCACGCTCTAGGCTTAATGCCCTTTGAGTGCATTATCTAGGAATGAACCTGATAGAGCATCCCACACAAGCCAATGCTCCACAGGCGGGTTTCACATGCACCAACTCCACATTCACAGACAACTTCAGCGCCAAAGCCGTTTTCAGGTAGCCCTCAATGCAAAGGCTCCAGGCCCAAATATTGGTGTGAGAGCTAATTCAATCAAGGAAACACTGCATGTTGGTGAAGCGCATATTGAAGAAGAATCAGGCGAGTGGTTCTTGTGGGAGAACAACTCCATTTGGCTCACTAACTTCACACACCATCAGGCTTCCAAGCAGCTCTGAAGGAAACTCAGTTTTCACACTCTAGGCTTAATGCCCTTTGAGTGTCTAGGAATGAAATGCACCTGGTAGAGCATCCCACACGAACCAATGCTCCACATGCGGGTTTCACATGGCACTAACTCCACATTCACAGACAACTTCAGCGCCAAAGAAATTTTCAGATAGCACTCAATGCAAAGGCTCTAGGCGCAAATATTGGTGTGAGAGCTAATTCAATCAAGGAAACACTGCATGTTGGTGAAGCGCATATTGAAGAAGAATCAGCCGAGTGGTTCTTGTGGGAAGAACAACTCCATTTGGCTCACTAACTTCACACACCATTAGGCTTCCAAGCAGCTCTGAAGGAAACTCAGTTTTCACACTCTAGGCTTAATGCCCTTTGAGTGCATTATGTAGGAATGAACCTGGTAGAGCATCCCACACAAACCAAGGCTCCACATGCGGGTTTCACATGCCACCAACTCCACATTCACAGACAACTTCAGCGCCAAAGCCATTTTCAGATAGCTCTCAATACAAAGGCTCTAGGCGCAAATATTGGTGTGAGAGCTAATTCAATCAAGGAAACACTGCATGTTGGTGAAGCGCATATTGAAGAAGAATCAGCCGAGTGGTTCTTGTGGGAGAACAACTCCATTTGGCTCACTAACTTCACACACCATCAGGCTTCCAAGCAGCTCTCAAGGAAACTCAGTTTTCACACTCTAGGCTTAATGCCCTTTGAGTGCATTATGTAGGAATGAACCTGATAGAGCATCCCACACAAACCAATGCTCCACATGCGGGTTTCACATGCCACCAACTCCACATTCACAGACAACTTCAGCGCCAAAGCCATTTTCAGATAGCCCTCAATACAAAGGCTCTAGGCCCAAATATTGGTGTGAGAGCTAATTCAATCAAGGAAACACTGCATGTTGGTGAAGCGCATATTGAAGAAGAATCAGCCGAGTGGTTCTTGTGGGAGAACAACTCCATTTGGCTCACTAACTTCACACACCATCAGGCTTCCATGCAGCTCTCAAGGAAACTCAGTTTTCACACTCTAGGCTTAATGCCCTTTGAGTGCATTATCTAGGAAAGAACCTGGTAGAGCATCCCACACAAACGAATGCTCCACATGCGGGTTTAACATGCCACCAACTCCACATTCACAGACAACTTCAGCGCCAAAGCCATTTTCAGATAGCCCTCAATGCAAAGGCTCTAGGCCCAAATATTGGTGTGAGAGCTAATTCAATCAAGGAAACACTGCATGTTGGTGAAGCGCATATTGAAGAAGAATCAGCCGAGTGGTTCTTGTGGGACAACAACTCCGTTTGGCTCACTAACTTCACACACCATCAGGCTTCCAAGCAGCTCTCAAGGAAACTCAGTTTTCACACTCTAGGCTTAATGCCCTTTGAGTGCCTAGGAATGAAATGAAGCTTGGTGAGCATCCCACAGAAACCAATGCTCCACAGGCGGGTTTCACATGCCACCAACTCCACATTCACAGACAACTTCAGCGCCAAAGCCGTTTTCAGATAGCTCTCAATACAAAGGCTCTAGGCGCAAATATTGGTGTGAGAGCTAATTCAATCAAGGAAACACTGCATGTTGGTGAAGCGCATATTGAAGAAGAATCAGCCGAGTGGTTCTTGTGGGAGAACAACTCCATTTGGCTCACTAACTTCACACACCATCAGGCTTCCAAGCAGCTCTCAAGGAAACTCAGTTTTCACACTCTAGGCTTAATGCCCTTTGAGTGCCTAGGACTGAAATGAAGCTTGGTGAGATTCCCACACAAACCAATGCTCCACAGGCGTTTTTCACATGCCACCAACTCCACATTCACAGACAACTTCAGCGCCAAAGCCGTTTTCAGATAGCCCTCAATGCAAAGGCTCTCGGCCCAAATATTGGTGTGAGAGCTAATTCAATCAAGGAAACACTGCATGTTGGTGAAGCGCATATTGAAGAAGAATCAGCCGAGTGGTTCTTGTGGGAGAACAACTCCATTTGGCTCACTAACTTCGCACACCATCAGGCTTCCAAGCAGCTCTCAAGGAAACTCAGTTTTCACACTCTAGGCTTAATGCCCTTTGAGTGCCTAGGACTGAAATGAAGCTTGGTGAGCTTATCACATAAAGCAATGCTCCACAAGCGGGTTTCACATGCCACCAACTCCACATTCACAGACAACTTCAGCGCCAAAGCCGTTTTCAGGTAGCCCTCAATGCAAAGGCTCCAGGCCCAAAAATTTGTGTGAGAGCTAATTCAATCAAGGAAACACTGCATGTTGGTGAAGCGCATATTGAAGAAGAATCAGGCGAGTGGTTCTTGTGGGAGAACAACTCCATTTGGCTCACTAACTTCACACACCATCAGGCTTCCAAGCAGCTCTCAAGGAAACTCAGTTTTCACACTCTAAGCTTAATGCCCTTTGAGTGCATTATGTAGGAATGAATCTGATAGAGCATCCCACACAAACCAATGCTCCACAGGCGGGTTTCACATGCCACCAACTCCACATTCACAGACAACTTCAGCGCCAAAGCCATTTTCAGATAGCCCTCAACACAAAGGCTCTAGGCCCAAATATTGGTGTGAGAGCTAATTCAATCAAGGAAACACTGCATGTTGGTGAAGCGCATATTGAAGAAGAATCAGCCGAGTGGTTCTTGTGGGAGAACAACTCCATTTGGCTCACTAACTTCACACACCATCAGGCTTCCAAGCAGCTCTCAAGGAAACTCAGTTTTCACACTCTAGGCTTAATGCCCTTTGAGTGCCTAGGAATGAAATGCAGCTTGGTGAGCATCCCACACAAACCAATGCTCCACAGGCGGGTTTCACATGCCACCAACTCCACATTCACAGACAACTTCAGCGCCAAAGCCATTTTCAGATAGCTCTCAATACAAAGGCTCTAGGCGAAAATATTGGTGTGAGAGCTAATTCAATCAAGGAAACACTGCATGTTGGTGAAGCGCATATTGAAGAAGAATCAGCCGAGTGGTTCTTGTGGGACAACAACTCCATTTGGCTCACTAACTTCACACACCATCAGGCTTCCAAGCAGCTCTCAAGGAAACTCAGTTTTCACGCTCTAGGCTTAATGCCCTTTGAGTGCATTATGTAGGAATGAACCTGATAGAGCATCCCACACAAACCAATGCTCCACAGGCATTTTTCACATGCCACCAACTCCACATTCACAGACAACTTCAGCGCCAAAGCCATTTTCAGATAGCTCTCAACACAAAGGATCTAGGCGCAAATATTGGTGTGAGAGCTAATTCAATCAAGGAAACACTGCATGTTGGTGAAGCGCATATTGAAGAAGAATCAGCCGAGTGGTTCTTGTGGGAGAACAACTCCATTTGGCTCACTAACTTCACACACCATCAGGCTTCCAAGCAGCTCTCAAGGAAACTCAGTTTTCACACTCTAGGCTTAATGCCCTTTGAGTGCCTAGGAATGAAATGCAGCTTGGTGAGCATCCCACACAAACCAATGCTCCACATGCGGGTTTCACATGCCACCAACTCCACATTCACAGACAACTTCAGCGCCAAAGCCATTTTCAGATAGCTCTCAATACAAAGGCTCTAGGCGCAAATATTGGTGTGAGAGCTAATTCAATCAAGGAAACACTGCATGTTGGTGAAGCGCATATTGAAGAAGAATCAGCCGAGTGGTTCTTGTGGGACAACAACTCCATTTGGCTCACTAACTTCACACACCATCAGGCTTCCAAGCAGCTCTCAAGGAAACTCAGTTTTCACACTCTAGGCTTAATGCCCTTTGAGTTCCTAGGACTGAAATGCAGCTTGGTGAGCATCCCACACAAACGAATGCTCCACATGCGGGTTTCACATGCCACCAACTCCACATTCACAGACAACTTCAGCGCCAAAGCCATTTTCAGATAGCCCTCAATGCAAAGGCTCTAGGTGCAAATATTGATGTGAGAGCTAATTCAATCAAGGAAACACTGCTTGTTGGTGAAGAGCATATTGAAGAAGAATCAGGCGAGTGGTTCTTGTGGGAGAACAACTCCATTTGGCTCACTAACTTCACACACCATCAGGCTTCCAAGCAGCTCTCAAGGAAACTCAGTTTTCACACTCTAGGCTTAGTGCCCTTTGAGTGCATTATGTAGGAATGAACCTGATAGAGCATCCCACACAAACGAATGCTCCACATGCGGGTTTCACATGCCACCAACTCCACATTCACAGACAACTTCAGCGCCAAAGCCGTTTTCAGATAGCCCTCAATACAAAGGCTCTAGGCCCAAATATTGGTGTGAGAGCTAATTCAATCAAGGAAACACTGCATGTTGGTGAAGCGCATATTGAAGAAGACTCAGCCGAGTGGTTCTTGTGGGACAACAACTCCATTTGGCTCACTAACTTCACACACCATCAGGCTTCCATGCAGCTCTCAAGGAAACTCAGTTTTCACACTCTAGGCTTAATGCCCTTTGAGTGCATTTTGTAGGAATGAACCTGATAGAGCATCCCACACAAACCAATGCTCCACAGGCGTTTTTCACATGCCACCAACTCCACATTCACAGACAACTTCAGCGCCAAAGCCATTTTCAGATAGCCCTCAATACAAAGGCTCTAGGCCCAAATATTGGTGTGAGAGCTAATTCAATCAAGGAAACACTGCATGTTGGTGAAGCGCATATTGAAGAAGAATCAGCCGAGTGGTTCTTGTGGGAGAACAACTCCATTTGGCTCACTAACTTCACACACCATCAGGCTTCCAAGCAGCTCTCAAGGAAACTCAGTTTTCACACTCTAGGCTTAATGCCCTTTGAGTGCCTAGGACTGAAATGAAGCTTGGTGAGATTCCCACACAAACCAGTGCTCCACAGGCGGGTTTCACATGCCACCAACTCCACATTCACAGACAACTTCAGCGCCAAAGCCGTTTTCAGATAGCTCTCAATACAAAGGCTCTAGGTGCAAACATTGGTGTGAGAGCTAATTCAATCAAGGAAACACTGCATGTTAGTGAAGCGCATATTGAAGAAGAATCAGCCGAGTGGTTCTTGTGGGAGAACAACTCCATTTGGCTCACTAACTTCACACACCATCAGGCTTCCAAGCAGCTCTCAAGGAAACTCAGTTTTCACACTCTAGGCTTAATGCCCTTTGAGTGCATTATGTAGGAATGAACCTGATAGAGCATCCCACACAAACCAATGCTCCACAGGCGTTTTTCACATGCCACCAACTCCACATTCACAGACAACTTCAGCGCCAAAGCCATTTTCAGATAGCCCTCAATGCAAAGGCTCTAGGTGCAAATATTGATGTGAGAGCTAATTCAATCAAGGAAACACTGCATGTTAGTGAAGCGCATATTGAAGAAGAATCAGCCGAGTGGTTCTTGTGGGAGAACAACTCCATTTGGCTCACTAACTTCACACACCATCAGGCTTCCAAGCAGCTCTCAAGGAAACTCAGTTTTCACACTCTAGGCTTAATGCCCTTTGAGTGCCTAGGTCTGAAATGAAGCTTGGTGAGATTCCCACACAAACCAATGCTCCACAGGCGGGTTTCACATGCCACCAACTCCACATTCACAGACAACTTCAGCACCAAAGCCGTTTTCAGATAGCCCTCAATACAAAGGCTCTAGGCCCAAATATTGGTGTGAGAGCTAATTCAATCAAGGAAACACTGCATGTTGGTGAAGCGCATATTGAAGAAGACTCAGCCGAGTGGTTCTTGTGGGACAACAACTCCATTTGGCTCACTAACTTCACACACCATCAGGCTTCCATGCAGCTCTCAAGGAAACTCAGTTTTCACACTCTAGGCTTAATGCCCTTTGAGTGCATTTTGTAGGAATGAACCTGATAGAGCATCCCACACAAACCAATGCTCCACAGGCGGGTTTCACATGCCACCAACTCCACATTCACAGACAACTTCAGCGCCAAAGCCATTTTCAGATAGCCCTCAATGCGAAGGCTCTAGGCCCAAATATTGGTGTGAGAGCTAATTCAATCAAGGAAACACTGCATGTTGGTGAAGCACATATTGAAGAAGAATCAGCCGAGTGGTTCTTGTGGGAGAACAACTCCATTTGGCTGACTAACTTCACACACCATCAGGCTTCCAAGCAGCTCTCAAGGAAACTCAGGTTTCACACTCTAGGCTTAATGCCCTTTGAGTGCCTAGGACTGAAATGAAGCTTGGTGAGATTCCCACACAAACCAATGCTCCACAGGCGTTTTTCACATGCCACCAACTCCACATTCACAGACAACTTCAGCACCAAAGCCGTTTTCAGGTAGCCCTCAATGCAAAGGCTCCAGGCCCAAATATTGGTGTGAGAGCTAATTCAATCAAGGAAACACTGCATGTTGGTGAAGCGCATATTGAAGAAGAATCAGCCGAGTGGTTCTTGTGGGAGAACAACTCCATTTGGCTCACTAACTTCACACACCATCAGGCTTCCAAGCAGCTCTCAAGGAAACTCAGTTTTCACACTCTAGGCTTAATGCCCTTTGAGTGCCTAGGACTGAAATGAAGCTTGGTGAGCTTATCACACAAAGCAATGCTCCACATGCGGGTTTCACATGCCACCAACTCCACATTCACAGACAACTTCAGCGCCAAAGCCATTTTCAGATAGCTCTCAATACAAAGGCTCTAGGCGCAAATATTGGTGTGAGAGCTAATTCAACCAAGGAAACACTGCATGTTGGTGAAGCGCATATTGAAGAAGAATCAGCCGAGTGGTTCTTGTGGGAGAACAACTCCATTTGGCTCACTAACTTCACACACCATCAGGCTTCCAAGCAGCTCTCAAGGAAACTCAGTTTTCACGCTCTATGCTTAATGCCCTTTGAGTGCATTATGTAGGAATGAACCTGATAGAGCATCCCACACAAACCAATGCTCCACATGCGGGTTTCACATGCCACCAACTCCACATTCACAGGCAACTTCAGCGCCAAAGCCATTTTCAGATAGCCCTCAATGCAAAGGCTCTAGGCGCAAATATTGGTGTGAGAGCTAATTCAATCAAGGAAACACTGCATGTTGGTGAAGCGCATATTGAAGAAGAATCAGCCGAGTGGTTCTTGTGGGAGAACAACTCCATTTGGCTCACTAACTTCACACACCATCAGGCTTCCAAGCAGCTCTCAAGGAAACTCAGTTTTCACACTCTAGGCTTAATGCCCTTTGAGTGTCTAGGAATGAAATGCACCTGGTAGAGCATCCCACACAAAGCAATGCTCCACATGCGGGTTTCACATGCCACCAACTCCACATTCACAGACAACTTCAGCGCCAAAGCCATTTTCAGATAGCTCTCAATACAAAGGCTCTAGGCCCAAATATTGGTGTGAGAGCTAATTCAATCAAGGAAACACTGCATGTTGGTGAAGCGCATATTGAAGAAGAATCAGCCGAGTGGTTCTTGTGGGAGAACAACTCCATTTGGCTCACTAACTTCACACACCATCAGGCTTCCATGCAGCTCTCAAGGAAACTCACTTTTCACACTCTAGGCTTAATGCCCTTTGAGTGCATTATGTAGGAATGAACCTGATAGAGCATCCCACACAAACCAATGCTCCACATGCGGGTTTCACATGCCACCAACTCCACATTCACAGACAACTTCAGCGCCAAAGCCGTTTTCAGATAGCCCTCAATGCAAAGGCTCTAGGCCCAAATATTGGTGTGAGAGCTAATTCAATCAAGGAAACACTGCATGTTGGGGAAGCGCATATTGAAGAAGAATCAGCCGAGTGGTTCTTGTGGGAGAACAACTCCATTTGGCTCACTAACTTCACACACCATCAGGCTTCCAAGCAGCTCTCAAGGAAACTCAGTTTTCACACTTTAGGCTTAATGCCCTTTGAGTGCCTAGGACTGAAATGAAGCTTGGTGAGATTCCCACACAAACCAATGCTCCACAGGCGTTTTTCACATGCCACCAACTCCACATTCACAGACAACTTCAGCACCAAAGCCGTTTTCAGGTAGCCCTCAATGCAAAGGCTCCAGGCCCAAATATTGGTGTGAGAGCTAATTCAATCAAGGAAACACTGCATGTTGGTGAAGCGCATATTGAAGAAGAATCAGCCGAGTGGTTCTTGTGGGAGAACAACTCCATTTGGCTCACTAACTTCACACACCATCAGGCTTCCAAGCAGCTCTCAAGGAAACTCAGTTTTCACACTCTAGGCTTAATGCCCTTTGAGTGCCTAGGACTGAAATGAAGCTTGGTGAGCTTATCACACAAAGCAATGCTCCACATGCGGGTTTCACATGCCACCAACTCCACATTCACAGACAACTTCAGCGCCAAAGCCATTTTCAGATAGCTCTCAATACAAAGGCTCTAGGCGCAAATATTGGTGTGAGAGCTAATTCAACCAAGGAAACACTGCATGTTGGTGAAGCGCATATTGAAGAAGAATCAGCCGAGTGGTTCTTGTGGGAGAACAACTCCATTTGGCTCACTAACTTCACACACCATCAGGCTTCCAAGCAGCTCTCAAGGAAACTCAGTTTTCACGCTCTATGCTTAATGCCCTTTGAGTGCATTATGTAGGAATGAACCTGATAGAGCATCCCACACAAACCAATGCTCCACATGCGGGTTTCACATGCCACCAACTCCACATTCACAGGCAACTTCAGCGCCAAAGCCATTTTCAGATAGCCCTCAATGCAAAGGCTCTAGGCGCAAATATTGGTGTGAGAGCTAATTCAATCAAGGAAACACTGCATGTTGGTGAAGCGCATATTGAAGAAGAATCAGCCGAGTGGTTCTTGTGGGAGAACAACTCCATTTGGCTCACTAACTTCACACACCATCAGGCTTCCAAGCAGCTCTCAAGGAAACTCAGTTTTCACACTCTAGGCTTAATGCCCTTTGAGTGTCTAGGAATGAAATGCACCTGGTAGAGCATCCCACACAAAGCAATGCTCCACATGCGGGTTTCACATGCCACCAACTCCACATTCACAGACAACTTCAGCGCCAAAGCCATTTTCAGATAGCTCTCAATACAAAGGCTCTAGGCCCAAATATTGGTGTGAGAGCTAATTCAATCAAGGAAACACTGCATGTTGGTGAAGCGCATATTGAAGAAGAATCAGCCGAGTGGTTCTTGTGGGAGAACAACTCCATTTGGCTCACTAACTTCACACACCATCAGGCTTCCATGCAGCTCTCAAGGAAACTCACTTTTCACACTCTAGGCTTAATGCCCTTTGAGTGCATTATGTAGGAATGAACCTGATAGAGCATCCCACACAAACCAATGCTCCACATGCGGGTTTCACATGCCACCAACTCCACATTCACAGACAACTTCAGCGCCAAAGCCGTTTTCAGATAGCCCTCAATGCAAAGGCTCTAGGCCCAAATATTGGTGTGAGAGCTAATTCAATCAAGGAAACACTGCATGTTGGGGAAGCGCATATTGAAGAAGAATCAGCCGAGTGGTTCTTGTGGGAGAACAACTCCATTTGGCTCACTAACTTCACACACCATCAGGCTTCCAAGCAGCTCTCAAGGAAACTCAGTTTTCACACTCTAGGCTTAATGCCCTTTGAGTGCCTAGGACTGAAATGAAGCTTGGTGAGCTTATCACAGAAAGCAATGCTCCACATGCGGGTTTCACATGCCACCAACTCCACATTCTCAGACAACTTCAGCGCCAAAGCCGTTTTCAGGTAGCCCTCAATGCAAAGGCACCAGGCCCAAATATTGGTGTGAGAGCTAATTCAATCAAGGAAACACTGCATGTTGGTGAAGCGCATATTGAAGAAGAATCAACCGAGTGGTTCTTGTGGGACAACAACTCCATTTGGCTCACTAACTTCACACACCATCAGGCTTCCAAGCAGCTCTCAAGGAAACTCAGTTTTCACACTCTAGGCTTAATGCCCTTTGAGTGCATTATCTAGGAATGAACCTGGTAGAGCATCCCACACAAACCAATGCTCCACATGCGGGTTTCACATGCCACCAACTCCACATTCACAGACAACTTCAGCGCCAAAGCCATTTTCAGATAGCCCTCAATGCGAAGGCTCTAGGCCCAAATATTGGTGTGAGAGCTAATTCAATCAAGGAAACACTGCATGTTGGTGAAGCACATATTGAAGAAGAATCAGCCGAGTGGTTCTTGTGGGAGAACAACTCCATTTGGCTGACTAACTTCACACACCATCAGGCTTCCAAGCAGCTCTGAAGGAAACTCAGTTTTCACACTCTAGGCTTAATGCCCTTTGAGTGCCTAGGACTGAAATGAAGCTTGGTGAGATTCCCACACAAACCAATGCTCCACAGGCGGGTTTCACATGCCACCAACTCCACATTCACAGACAACTTCAGCGCCAAAGCCGTTTTCAGATAGCCCTCAATGCAAAGGCTCCAGGCCCAAATATTGGTGTGAGAGCTAATTCAATCAAGGAAACACTGCATGTTGGTGAAGCGCATATTGAAGAAGAATCAGCCGAGTGGTTCTTGTGGGAGAACAACTCCATTTGGCTCACTAAATTCACACACCATCAGGCTTCCATGCAGCTCTCAAGGAAACTCAGTTTTCACACTCTAGGCTTAATGCCCTTTGAGTGCATTATCTAGGAATGAACCTGGTAGAGCATCCCACACAAACCAATGCTCCACATGCGGGTTTCACATGCCACCAACTCCACATTCACAGACAACTTCAGCGCCAAAGCCATTTTCAGATAGCCCTCAATGCAAAGGCTCTAGGTGCAAATATTGATGTGAGAGCCAATTCAATCAAGGAAACACTGCTTGTTGGTGAAGAGCATATTGAAGAAGAATCAGCCGAGTGGTTCTTGTGGGAGAACAACTCCATTTGGCTCACTAACTTCACACACCATCAGGCTTCCAAGCAGCTCTCAAGGAAACTCAGGTTTCACACTCTAGGCTTAATGCCCTTTGAGTGCCTAGGACTGAAATGAAGCTTGGTGAGATTCCCACACAAACCAATGCTCCAAAGGCGGGTTTCACATGCCACCAACTCCACATTCACAGACAACTTCAGCGCCAAAGCCGTTTTCAGATAGCCCTCAATGCAAAGGCTCTAGGACCAAATATTGGTGTGAGAGCTAATTCAATCAAGGAAACACTGCATGTTGGTGAAGCACATATTGAAGAAGAATCAGCCGAGTGGTTCTTGTGGGACAACAACTCCATTTGGCTCACTAACTTCACACACCATCAGGCTTCCATGCAGCTCTCAAGGAAACTCAGTTTTCACACTCTAGGCTTAATGCTCTTTGAGTGCATTATGTAGGAATGAACCTGGTAGAGCATCCCACACAAACGAATGCTCCACATGCGGGTTTCACATGCCACCAACTCCACATTCACAGACAACTTCAGCGCCAAAGCCATTTTCAGATAGCCCTCAATGCAAAGGCTCTAGGTGCAAATATTGATCTGAGAGCTAATTCAATCAAGGAAACACTGCTTGTTGGTGAAGAGCATATTGAAGAAGAATCAGGCGAGTGGTTCTTGTGGGAGAACAACTCCATTTGGCTCACTAACTTCACACACCATCAGGCTTCCAAGCAGCTCTCAAGGAAACTCAGGTTTCACACTCTAGGCTTAATGCCCTTTGAGTGCCTAGGAATGAAATGCAGCTTGGTGAGATTCCCACACAAAGCAATGCTGCACAGGCGGGGTTCACATGCCACCAACTCCACATTCACAGACAACTTCAGCGCCAAAGCCGTTTTCTGATAGCTCTCAATACAAAGGCTCTAGGCGCAAATATTGGTGTGACAGCTAATTCAATCAAGGAAACACTGCATGTTGGTGAAGCGCATATTGAAGAAGAATCAGCCGAGTGGTTCTTGTGGGAGAACAACTCCATTTGGCTCACTAACTTCACACACCATCAGGCTTCCAAGCAGCTCTCAAGGAAACTCAGTTTTCACACTCTAGGCTTAATGCCCTTTGAGTACATTATGTAGGAATGAACCTGATAGAGCATCCCACACAAACCAATGCTCCACAGGCGTTTTTCACATGCCACCAACTCCACATTCACAGACAACTTCAGCGCCAAAGCCATTTTCAGATAGCCCTCAACACAAAGGATCTAGGCCCAAATATTGGTGTGAGAGCTAATTCAATCAAGGAAACACTGCATGTTGGTGAAGCGCATATTGAAGAAGAATCAGCCGAGTGGTTCTTGTGGGAGAACAACTCCATTTGGCTCACTAACTTCACACACCATCAGGCTTCCAAGCAGCTCTCAAGGAAACTCAGGTTTCACACTCTAGGCTTAATGCCCTTTGAGTGCCTAGGAATGAAATGCAGCTTGGTGAGATTCCCACACAAAGCAATGCTGCACAGGCGGGGTTCACATGCCACCAAC
>NW_026698759.1:0-38269 GCF_030435755.1 Ochotona princeps | reverse complement strand
GTGCTTTATGTTATCAAGCGTTTTCCGTAGTAAAGCCTCTGCGGGAAGAAAAATTTGAAGAAGCCTATGCCAGAGTTTATGGACGCCTACATAGGGTGCACACTTTATAAGGCCCAGCGGCGCGGCGGCAACTGCCGCCCCGCTCAGGCCCGCAACTAAAAAATGTAAGGAAGGCTTTCTCAGCAAAAGGTGATATACTTGCAGGAGACCACTGATTGGGAGTTACAATCAATCGAGCTTCTTGTATGACCATCTTACCACGCCGTGTCAGAGACGTGTTTAGGGATTAAACGTACTTTCCGGGTTTTGCTAGGAAATATATCGACACTGGCTCCAGGCAATCATTACAGCGGTTCTCGCATTAGCGACCAAGCATTGAATATACAGATTATATACCTGGGTACCCATAGTAGCTTTAGGGTGAATTACCCCGCAGATGTTCTGGGGAGGCTTTGGTATACATGTGTTTTCCTCGGAGGGAAGGGGTTTGTGTGTTTATAGGTAGCTGCCATACAGTTATTCGCCAAGCTCGAGCTTTCTCGAGGCTTCGCTATGCCTTCGTAAAAAAGGCAAAGGTTCTGAGAGCCAACGTCACGGTCTTTTGTGATGCAGAGAAGCGGACGGATGGCGACGTATCGTCAGATCATATTGGCTACAATCAGCAAAACGAGAGACGAACTAGTGAGTACGCGCGTACGTCGACCCCATTCTTATCACATTTGCTGCCTCGCATCAGTCGGCTGGCACTTTCAACAGCGCGACCTTGTACTATCCTGTGACGAGAGCTAGGAATGTAATCTCAAACCAGCTAAAAATAAGCTCGTCTAAAAAGTCTCAACAGGCTCTTGTGTACGTGGGACGCATGCACTATCAGATATTGTGCTGCTGGCATCTCAGCGTAGGCTATAGAGATTGAGGCTGCGTGAACACAAACTCTCTCCCTCATCCGGTGTGTATGTACACAGAAGCATAACAGTAGTGAAAGCGTTCTATCATCGACATAGGGGTGTGCCTTGGTGTCTTTTGCGCCTAGTTCTCCACTTTCCCGGAAAGAAACCTTTCCCTGGGAACGAAAACGAGGTAGGTGCGCAGCCGCTCCCCCATACAAAAGAGAACAGTGCACTTGCTTCACTGCTAAGTGCGAGTGTGTATGGATCAAGTCCTATATGGGGGTTTGTGTGTATACGTGAGGAAAATGGGCGTGGGGGCCGTAAGTGCAGACAGCATGGTAGCTTCACCTCAGAACATCCTCCGTGCGTACAAGTATACTCAAGCCTGAATTTTTCTGAGGCCACAGGCGGACTGTCTCTGGTTGAAAGTCTCTTTGCGTAAAAGCAGGTTTGAGAGATACGGCAGGGGCAAGAAGCTCCAAAATCCTTCGCAGATACGCATATGAATATCTGTGCCGCGACAATTGCCGACAGATGCTTGCAAAGAAGATCTACGTTTCTTCTGCCCTGTGCACATCTTGCGCTACCTCTCCAATCACAGGTACGCGAAGAATATTGATTGCAGAAAGAGAGCCGTTCGATGTCGGGGCCCCTTAGGTGCAAGTTTTCTCCTTCTCAAAAGCTCGAGCCGCTACTTTTCTGTATTGATTGGGGGGATCCTGCTCAGTACTGCCGTAGCTCCTTGTAGAAGGTGTACAATTAAGAAATACATCATTTCTCAATTCTTCAGGTCCGTAGTCGAGGTTCTATCATACTTCGTTTTTTGGACACACGGACTCACCATCGGAACTTCCGCAGCGTGTCCTGATTCTATGGAGTAAATAGACCTCATCTGCTTGTCGGCCTTCTTCGAAAGAGTTTCGTCGCCTTTCTGCGGCTGACGGTCTGCAGCTGAAGATGTCGCCGCATATTCGTATGCATATGCCTATATTCACCTGTTTATATCCTTGTATGTACACCTCTATGTAAAAATATATATATATATGTACAAATATCTGTAGACCTATTTCATACATATACATATATGTGTAAACGTATATTCATATGTTCATACCAATGTGTACACGTGTCTATACAACTAGGATATAGGCATATAATTACATACAAACGTATACAGTTCCAGGGCTATAGATGAATTTCTCTGCCTGTGCGAGTGCTGGTCAGGATGGGCGTTTGATCACCCGGAAACTGCGCGCGGTGAAGAATAAGACCCCCTCTTGATGCCTGAGTGGCGTCTGCTAGCAGAGCCTTTGAAGTCTCTTGCCAGCTTTTCATGTTGCTTTTCCTTTTCCGCCAAGGTTGCCCTTCAGAATTGTCCTCAATTGCATACTACATAATCTCCACTGACACATGTGTGCTTTTTCTTCCTTATTTTTCCTTGCACTATTTGACTACTCAGTGTTGCGACATCTGTGCCGATGCCACTCTGTTTGATGAGATCAAATGAGCCGCCACCAGCAGCAGCAACTCCGCTGTTGCGACTCGGCACAATTTTGGTAACAAGCAGAGAGCACCACCGGCAGCAGAAACAGCGGAAGCAGCATGCTGGGCACCACCAGAGGTCGCACCTTCGTACGCAAAGGTGGCGAGACTCTACCTTCCAGTCACGGCTACACCAACAGAGTCTGCTTCTATACAACATGAAGAAGCGGTGTAACCTAAAGGGAAGACGTATTCATACATATTTCGGCAACAGCAGAGACAAAGGCCTACGCAAAAGAACTAGGCATCTACTTGCAATTGAAAGATCACGAAAAAGTGCGTTGCTGCTGCTTATCTACTCGGCGGCTTCAAACCACGCCGCTGCTTCTCAGCGTCGGACGTGGACTGCGAGTGAACGCACGTATGGCATGGAGAACCTACGAAGAACTGAGATCTCTTTCTTCGCAAATATTTCGCCTGCTGTAATGAACGTTCTCTTCTCAAAAAGTCGAAAGGCTTTTTTCACGTTGAACTTTCACGACTTGAGCCGAAGCTGCAGCCTCCACTGCAGCCGCACTATCAAGCACTACAGCATCGTCCACAACTGGTGGGTAATATTTTGCAGCGCGTGGATGATGGACGTTGCAGCAGTTGGAGCTGAACGCAGCCTAAGAGTAGCGTCAGACTACAAAATCAGGACACGAGATGCCGCTTCGAGACAGGTAACAGCATCACCAGCAGCAGCAAGACTGCCGCCAATGAATTACAGGCGAGCAGCATTACGCAGAAGAAAAGCAACGATGCGTTGCACCAATATCTTTCTCAGCAAAGTAATAGCAGCGAAAATGAGCGTGAGACTGCCAGCGTTATCACCCCAAACTCAAGGGGCGCCCAGGACCGTAAAGTGCTCCCTGTCACATACGGGTAGAAAGACAGCAACACCTGGGGAGGTCGAAGCGTTCGCAACACCAGAAACGGCGAAATGTTCTGCAGTCGCGGAGGACATCGTAGTGTCTGAGACGACTCAGGACATGGACGTCTTTGCAACAGCAATAGTCGAAGCACCATGTATATCAGTACGGTCTCCCTCCTATGACGCATCTTTCCTAAAAAGCCAAAACTCTGCCCTTTTTTTCCGCAACGCAGAAGCCTCAGTACGTGAAGCGAGTGTCTTTCTCCCTGTGATCGCAGGAGCAGCAGCAGTCACAGCAGCATGGGCAGGAAGAGTGAAGGGCCTGCTAACCAAAGCAGCGCCCACACTGAACGATGCAGCACCCGCACTAACAGCTTTCCTTGTTGCCACATCGTTCATAAAGAAGAAGATGCAGAAGCCAGGCGCAATAATGCAAACAGTACCAGATGTGACGCGAGGAGTGTCTGCACCTGTGCGTTGTGCGCTGAAAGTAGCCATGCACACCGCTACAAATGTATTGCGAAGAGAAGCACAATGTAGACTCTGCACCATAAAAGCAGCCATGCGAGTAGTTACACACGTACTGTCAAAAGAAGCACAATCTAGTCTCTGTACAATGGAAGGCGTATTACATACAGCTGCAAATGTATTGCCAAGACGAGCACGATTATCGTTCTCTACAACTGAGAAAGCCGCATTACACTCAATCGCCTACTTCTCCAGCGCTGCCGCAGTAATGACTATACACAAACCTATAGTAGTGAAGGTTCAAGGACAAGAAGCTTCGTGTACAGTTTATATGGAAACGACTTCAACGTGCATCCGGCACCGGCCTCCTCGAAAATCAAGGACCTCACTACTATTGCTTCTTTTGCAATTTCTCCTTTTTTTTCTGGGAGTGACATTTCTGTCTGACAACTACGACGGAAGCAACAGCAACAAAGACAGCAAGAGTAACCCTTTTCACGTGCAGGTGATAGGTGTAGCAGCAGCAGCATCAGTTGAGCAAGTTGCTCCTCTCTATGTTCCATCTTCTTCTGTGTCTGAAATCGCCTCGAAAGACGAGCGTGCTTCTTTTCCAGGCAAACGACGTTTGCAGCAGCAGCAACAACAGCAGGAGCGGGGGTTTCTCCAAGAAAAACATCAACTGGAGCAGCAGCATCAGCAGCAGGGAATGTCTCTACATCAGCAGCCACTTACGCCTCGTCGGAAGCTCGAGAATTCTCTCCGACAAAAAAAGCAACCCATGTCACATGTGCAACAGCCACGGCAACGCACCTTTCGACAAGAGGAGGAGCAGCAGGAGGAACTGCGTTGGCAGCAACACGCGGGGCACGAACTCCAGCAGCAGCAACAGGAGCATCATCAACAACAGCAGCAGCAGTCTGAGAAGCCCCATAATCAACCACAGCATAAGACGAAGAAGAAAAAGCAGCATAAACAGCTACAAGAACAGAGTATTACATCTCTTTCGCCGGCAAGACAGCTACCACGTCGAAACGTCTCCATTCATCCCTCTTACGGCATCGATGCTGCTCACAGCCACACTGCTGACGTCATCCGATCACCGTTCTTCTTCTCTCCTATTAACCATAACAGCAGCACGAGCAGCACCGTGCAAAATCTGCTTTCCACACAGTACCAGACGCAGCAGCAACAGCAACACCAACAGCAACAGCCATTGCTGTCAGGGCCCTCCTCCAGTCATGTCCCTGGCACAACACCGCCGCAGCCAGTTCTCACTCGTCAACAGCAGCACTCAAAGCAGCACGAGCAGCCGCCTTTTCATTCACACGTGCAGCAGCAGTTTTTTCAACAGTTTCCTCAATACGTGCCACAGACGCAGATAATAGGGAGTGGAAACATGTCCCAGGTATACGTGTCCACGCAGAACGAGCTGTCATACAACAGTAACTACTCACAGCAGCAGCAGCTGCCTCGTGAGGTCGGGCGCTTGCAGCAGTCTTTGCAGCAGCAACAGGCTTTTCATCAACAGCAGCAGGCACTTCAATTACAGCCGCCACCACAACAGCAGCAATCATTACTGCAACAGATCCCGCTGCAACACCAGCAGGAAGTGCAGCAGCACAGTCAGCAGCAACGACAGGACCGTCTTCCCTTACAAAAAATGGAAGAACAGCAGCAACGGCACAGGACATCTCTGCTGCAGCAACAGCAGCAAAGGCAGTCCAAGCATGGCTTCGAATCCCTACAACAACAGCAGCACTTTCAGCAGCCAGTTCTACCCCCACAGGTGCTCTCTATTACGCGTGGTAGTGCTGTGTCTTCCGTACCTTCTTCAATGCTGCAGTCACTTCCACAGCCACAACAATCTGACATGCAACTACCCACGCAACAGCAACTACGTCACAGACAGGCGTCAGACGCAGCGTCTCCCGGCAGCACGGCCCCACAGCTCTCGGTGCTTAGCACTGACTACCCTCCGGTCGTAGTTAGCAACGTTCAGCAGCTGCCATTTGCGCAGCAGCAGCTGCAGCAGCAGCAACAGCAATTGGCACTGCAATGGGGAGGGTTGCTTGTGCAACAGCAGCAGCAACCCCCCCAGCTAGAGCAGCAGTCACAGCCGTCACCTACTCAGCAGCACCAGCACCACCTGTATGTCCCGCACTTGAATCAGCAAGGTCCAGTCTATTCTGTGCAGCATCCGCAGCAGCTGCTAGTACCGCCACTGAGCACATCTCTACAATCACCCTCACACCAACAGCAGCAGCAGCAGCATCAGCTGTTGTTACCAACAGTAAGCTCCCCTGTTCAGTCATCACGACATTATCCCTTGCCAGCTTCAGGGCCGCAGCAACTTCAGCTGACGCAGCAGCATGTCATGCTTTCGCCCCAACAGCAGCAGCAACTGGGTGGGTGGCCTTCTGTTGCTGGCCCTGCGACTATTCAGGCCAGTACTCCTCTGAATGATCTAACTCTTGCCCTGGCTACTTCCACACCAGGAGCTTCTCTTCTTCCTTTCTCTCCTTTGCAGAAACTGCAGCAACAACAGCAGCTACAGCAGCGTTATCAGCAACAGCCTCAGTCAGGTGTTCCGCAGCAAATAGATCAGTCTCCTCTTTTACAGCCACCGCAGCCGCTGCAACAACTACGTGCACATTCATCTCCACTGCCTGCATTGCATCAGCAGTTGCTGTCGCCGCCTTCGCAACGAGTGCCAACGGCTACGACGCTCTCGGCCTCTCCTGTTGTGTCTGCAGCAACCTCAGCAGTTATTTCAAGTCTCATTGGCGACAGCTATAGCCACACCAACGCCAGCAGGGCTCATAGTAGTCCTGTACGAAGCATCAGCAGCACCAGCACCTCTACCAACAACAACAGCCATGCAGATATGTCGTCGCAGCATGTTGTAGGTACCTCAGGACCACCTTCTTCGGACCATGGGTTGCATGCGCCATTCAATGTTTCACAGGCACCCGCCCCCACTACAGCAACAGCAGGTGCAGCAGGCTCGACGAAGTCACCACAGATGCAAAATAGTCCTACTCTGATCTCCACCACAAAAACACCAGAAGCGTCTACCAACACGGTTACAACAGGAACAAGCGCATTTCCTCAAAATGGGTCTGCATGTGTAACAGCAGAAGCAGCAGCAGTGTCAAGAGAGGGAGGACTAGACACAGCACGACTATCACATACAACACGTGGTGAGGCTCACCAGCTCCCATCAGTAATATCAACAGCAGCTGCAGCAGTCTCTCCATTTGGAGGCATGGGGACATTACTACACTCGGTAGCTAAAGCTTTAGTTGAGGAGTTTATTTCCGGAGATTTACGAACAATCGAACAAATAGCTGAGGTGCTGTTATATCACTTGCCTGAGCAGCAACGTCGACAAATCTACAGCTTGTTGCTCAGTCGTGTGGCTCCACAGCTATTATCACAGCAGCAGCCGTCACTGCAAGGCCAGCAACATATAGTAAATCAGCAGTCAAGTATCTCGGCCCCTCAGGAACCCCACACAAACATGGATACAAAAAACACTATGCAGCAATACATACAGCCACAACAGCCGCAGCATCCCTTCCCACCGCTTCCCCTCGTGCATCAGCAGCAACTCCTTCAACAGCAACAACTGCAGCAGCCACTTCAACCTCAGCAGCAGACCCAAGGGGCGCGACAACAGCAGCAGCAGCAGGAGCAGGAGCAGGAACGGCAACACCAGCTCATGACACTACAACAGGAAAGGTACGAACTGCAGCCTGGTGCTGCTGAACTGCAGCAACAGCATCAGCACTGGCCGCAAAATCAGGCACTACAACAAGACGCATTCAAGCCTTCCCTTCATCCACATGTAATTTCAGGGCCGCCAGAACAACTACCACAGAGCGATGGCGGGGCTCAAGTGTTTTCTCCATCTTCACAGCAGCTGATGGTATCTTCTTCTCTAGATTCGCACCAGTTTCCCCCAGGCAGCAGTGACTTGTTTCTCATTGATGATACTTTACGGATAGGAACTTCGAAAAGTGAAGGCCTGTATCATTCTAGTGGACAGCAGCAATTATCTCCCCCTCTGGCTAGTCTGCATGCAGCGCTACCCTCGTCGTTTCTATCTGCAGCATCCGTAACGCAGCAGCAGCCTCCCACAGTCGATGCGTGGTCTTCAGCAGCCATGCTGCTTTCACCGTCCAACTCTTACTCCATACAACAGACATCTGCAATGTTACCGCCACAGCATATCTTTACAAATTCCTTGTATACTTCGTCAGCAGATATAGCAGCAGCAGCAGCAAACGGAAGAGCAGCAACACCAGATGATTCACAACTTGCAAGTCACACTATTCTGCAGCAGTGCACATCACTACCGTCTTGCGCACAAAAGCAAGGGAAAGGAGGACGACGTAGTAGCATCAATAGCAGTAGTAGCAAGAATAATAAAGGCGACACTTATAGTAGCAATAGCAAGAGGAGAATTCATCGCAATAGTCGCAGCCTCAGTAGGAAGGAGGCAGAAGCCGAGAAGAATAGTAAACGAAACAGGGCTACTACAGGAGAAAGGAATTCTGAAGAGTCTAATCAGGGTTTTCGGGAAATTTTCGACGAGGAAGATGTCTTTTGGGACCCACGGTGTGGCTCTGATGGTAATACGTATGCAAATGCGTGCGCTTTTGATTTAGAGGCTTGCGTGAGAAACGCCATGCAGCAGCCTCCGTTGACGAAGGCCTACGACGGTGTGTGTAAACCGTCAGGAGAAGACGCCGCAGCCGCAGACGTAAAGCAACAGGAGGGGGATTCTGAAAAAGAGACAACTTCTGCTCATCCACATGCAAACGCTGCTGAAAAGCACCCAAATGCTACCGAGCAACGCGCCTATGAAGACGTGCTCCAGCAGCAACGACAGCAGGAGCAGTCACAGCAACAGCAACAGCAACAAAAGCAGGAGCAGCCACAGCAGCAGCAACAAGAGCAGGAGCAGCCACAGCAGCAGCAACAAGAGCAGGAGCAGCCACAGCAGCAGCAACAAGAGCAGGAGCAGCAGCACCAGCAGCAGCAGCAGCAACAAGAGCAGGAGCAGCAGCACCAGCAGCAGCACCAGGAACAACAGCAGAAGCAGCAGCACCAGCGGCAGGAGAAACAGCAGCAACGCGAACAGCAAGAGGAAGCAAAGGATGGTTCCACAAGACAGTCGCTGACACTCAATGCACTCGGCGAGGATCTGTCTGTGGAGGAAAATAGAGATACGCTGCTGTCACAGCAGAACGAAAACCTCATGTTGCCATCAAAGCAGCAGCAGCAGCGAAAGGAGTATCAAAAAGACTCTCAGCCAGGGTTGCAGCTGCAACGTCAGTATGTAAAACAACAGGAGGATCACACTCAAGTGCACGATTCGCTACTGCATGTGACGGGGGGAAGCGAGCTGCAGCCACAGCAACAGGAAAAAGAGAAGATGCAAACACAACAATCCAAAATGCAGCAAGTGCAAGGGCCACAAAGGTATACAACAGTGGAACAAACAAAAGAGAGAGAGAAGAACGGACACCTCCGACCGCATGCATCATACGATAGTGACACCAAAAAAGCCCGCGTGCAACAGCAACAGCACTCGGCAGCACGTACGTCAATACAGCAACTAATGGGTCAAACGGTCTTTGGCGCTAGACGGGAGAAGAAAGAGCTGGACAAACACAACTTGGACGAGGGTTATCACAAGCAAGGTAAGGCTTACCATCAGCACCTCTCCCAGAAGCGTCGTCAGCAGCTTTGGCAATAGCTGCATCAGTAGGGAGCAACAGCAGCAACACCAGCTTCCATATTAACACAAACAACAGTAACATCAGCAGCAGCAGCTACAACAGCAGCTTCGATAGCAACACCAGCCCCAGCAATAGCAGGAGCACCAGCTTCAGCAGCCACAACACAAATAACAGTAACACCAATAGCAGCGGCTGCATCAGCAGCCTCAATAGCAACAAGAGCGCCAGCAATAGCAGCAGCAACCGCAATAATAGTAGCACCGGGACACAGACAACAGCAGCATCAACGCCAACAGCAGCATTGTTAGGAAGGACACGAACAACAGCAGCCACAGCTGCAACAACTACAGCGGCACCTACAGCAACACCAGTAGCAAGACCAGCAGCAGCAGCGTCAGCGAGATCAGCAGCAGCGCCCCCACAAGCAGCGGTGTCAGTACCACCGAAGCGAGCAGCTAGAACAACAACACATCAACAGCACCACACGATGCGCAGCGCCACTGCAGCTACAACAACAGCAGCATCAACAGCACCAAATGATCGGCAGCGACACTGTGGACGGTGAGAGGAAGGGAGGACCTCATAACGGACTAACGCAAGAGCTAAAGAAGCGATTTTATTGAAGATGTAGAGGGAGAGGACTGACAGCAAGAGAGAGATAGAACGAGAAGAATAGATAGGAAAAGAAAGACGATGAGGGAAAGAAGCAGCAGCACCTGGGGAAGGGAGCACAGACTGACAGATGCACGTGTTAGGAGTAGCGCAGGGTGCTCAGTTTTGGTGCACAGCTTGCTGCGTACCTTCTGCCGCGGCTGGTGTTGCTGCTTTCCCTGGTGCCTCGACGCGTTCAGCTTATGCTAGTGTAGTATCCCATTATCTGTCTCGAAAGGAACAGCTGATGTGCATAGCTGCTGCGGTTGGTGCGCTTCTGCTGAATGATCGTTGCTTGTGTGTATGAGTTCGTATGCACAAAACAAGTCGCTTAATTGAGAATCTCACCTCAATAGACTCTATATACACATCAGCGGGTGCTGCTGTTGCTGTTGCCTTGGATGCAGCTGCTTCTAATGCAGCTGCTGCTGCTGCTGCCGTTGCTGCCGGTGCTGCTGCATCTATCCTTCGTAATAAATCAATCAATAGTACTTCTTACTCGATATTTTCAGTCATCTTCCTGTTCTAGAAGCCTGCGACAATACGCTTCTTACTATGCTGCTGCCTCTACACTTACCTTTCTCTCAGCTGCATCCAGGAGTAGTAGTAGCTGTGTTAATGTATCAATATCTTCATGACGCCCTTTCTAGCCTCAATCTTTATGAAATAATTTCGATCGTACCGCTGCTGCTGTTGCCCGTATATATTTCGTTTTTCCCTTTCGCTTGTCATGGTAATGTTAAAAGTAGTAGTAGTTTTAGTGGAAGTAGCAAATGTAGTATTCTTCGTGATATTAGTAGTCGCAGCGGTAGTAGGAGTAGTAGTGCGTGTAGTAGTAGTAGTACTAGTAGTAGTAGTTGTAGCAGCAGTAGTTGTAGTAGTAGTAGTAGTCGTCGTCGTCGTCTACGTATAACTCATGTCGCCATCTGTACTTCACACGCTGTGATACAATGTTGCTGCTGTAGCGGCTGTTGCTGCGGCTGTTGTCGTTGTGCTTCTGGTTCCTATGTCACTACTGGTAGTGATAGTCCTAGCGCGTGTTCTATCAGTTACTCCTCGCTACTGCAATTTCTTCGGTACATGCTTTCCCGTACATTCGCTGCTATTGCTGCTGCTGACACTTCCGCTGTTGTTGCTGTTGTTGCAGATAAAACCCTCTCCGGCGCTGAGTCCTTCTCCGTTTCCGCAGACAACAGTAAGTCAAGTACTGGCAAATCTGATGTCACCTGCGCTGGAAAAGTATAGAAAGCGTATATGCTTGTCAGTATTAATAGTACTGGTGCTACCACTGCTGTTACTGCTACTGCCACAATAGGTCTCGCCAACATACTACTACCTGACACGAGCGTAAGGTAAGGTAGTGAATATATTTCAGCGGCATCTGTTCCTGCAAGAGAAGCTACAGCAGCTACTACCTTAAAAGCAGCAGCAGCAGCAACAGACGTTACACCATCACAAATAGCAGCAAAGCCTATAGCAGCAGGAACACAGGCTACACCAGTAGTGGCAGGAAAGAGGGACACGCTTGTTTACGAAATACCTACGAAAAAGAGAAAACAACAGGAAAAGAAGATGACCTAGAAAGGTGTTATATATGATGTTCGTTCAGTCCAATCTATTACCTCCAGCAGCGACGGCATTGTATCACATTCAACACCCCCAGCAATAGGTGCAGGAGGAAGACTGGCAGATCAGTGACGTCTTTCACGGACACCAGCAATAGCAGCAGTGGCACCAGCAGCACACGACAAGAGAGCTATATAGTACTCAAATTATCAGTAATAAAACACCGAGTATGCTACCAGAGGGAAAGTAAACGGTAGCATTAATTCCACTATTACCACTACTACTACCACTACTACTACGTACTACTACAGCTCCGATTATTGCTGCTGGGGAGAGGGCGCTACGTCATCTACATTGGAAAGAAAATGCAAGCCCCTTCAATAGCGAGCAGCAGACACGCAGGCACACACAGAGACGAGGGACACACTACGCTTGCTAAGGCTCATCACTGTTGCATCATACGGGGATCCAACATAAAGTATGAGTAGTGCTCTGCAGACACTACGAGAGCGGCACATGTGATAGAGAAATCAATGCCTACTCACGTCAGGTAAACGTTTTCCTCTTCGCCTGGTGCTTCTCTTCTACTGCTGAAGCAGCTTCTCTCTCTGTTGCCGTGAGTGCTGCAGCGATTTCTCTCTCTGTCGCTGCTTCTCTACTGTCTGCTGTTGCAACAGCATCTCTTTGTGCTTCTGCGTATCCATCTTCTGCTGCTACTGCTTCTCTTTCTGCTACTGCTTCTCCCGCTGGTGCTTCTCCTTCTGCTGTTGCTAGTGTCCCAGCTCCACAACTTCCTGCTGTCCGTGTTGCTGCTGCTCTTCTTCCTCCTCGTGCTGCTGGTTATTCTCCTGCTGCTGCTGTGTATACTAGCAGGATACACTGTACGTCGTTATCTCGAGCAACTCTGAACATCTCTTCAATCCTTCATCTTCTTTGATGTATCTGGGATATCTCCTGCTTCTGCTCTTTTCTTATAGAAACTTCTACTCCTCCACCTGAGCCCCCCGCTCGTCCTCAGACAAGTAACAATAAAACTGCTGCTGCTTTTGCCGCCAACGGCTCTACCGCTCCTTTTGCCGCTGACATCTCTACCGCTCCTTCTGCAGCTAACATCTCTACCGCTCCTTCTGCCAGTCTCCCTCCTGTTTTTGACTCTGGCGCTGCAGCTTCTGCTGCTGGTAAAACTGCTCCCGCAGGCGCCGCTTCTGATGACATTGATTTGGCTGCTGCTGCTGTCAGCCCTGCTGCTTCGCCTCCTGTAAACTCTGCTGCTTCGGCGGCTCACGCAGCTGAGGCTTCCACCGGTTGTAGTGATAGCCAATCTGTTGGAGCTGCAAAGTCTGCGGCTCCCGTAGCCACTGCTGCTTCTGGTGGTGACAATAATGCTGCTAATTCTGTTGCTGACAGGCACAGCGCTCCTCTCGGCACCTCTGCTGCTGCTGACGCTGCTGGTGTTGACACTGCTGCTGCTGCAGCTGCTCCTTCTCTTGCTGCTGCTGCTGCTGCTTCATTGAGGCCGTCAGCAAGTGTTGACACCTCTGCGGCTGCTGCTGTTGCTCCGTCTTCTACTTATTCGAAGAGTGGTACTACTGTTTTGAAATCACCGTTGACACATCGTATAGGCTTCGCAGCTTCTCCTCTACGTCTCCCACTTCGTGTACCTGCTGCTAATGCCGCTGCAGCAGGGCATGCATTTGATAGTCATCACACTTCAAACACGTCTGAATCAGCATTACAAGGCTCACCACCATCGGTCGTCCTTAACGGAAGCAGCAGCTCCAACCATCGCTTTGGCAGCAGCAGCTTTACCACAACACTGAACAACGCAGCAAATAGCAACAAGAGCAGCAGCAATAGCAGCGGTGGGGCTAACAACGCCATCAACAGCACCAAGGAGAGCATCAAAAGCAACAGCGAGGCTGTCAGCATTTCGAAAAAAAGCGATTACGCTGATAGCACCACCACAAGCAGCACCAGTACCCCTACGGCCGACAGCACCAGCAGCACTACCGTAGAAAGCAACAGCGTTTCTGCAGGCAGCAGAACCTCTCTGAATGAAAATGATGTATCAGTAGGATATGATAGTGATAACACTATCGAAAACAGCAACAAAAACACGGCAAAGTCTACCAGCCCACACAGCAGCACTAGCAGCAGCAACAACGACAGCTACAGCGACAGCAGAAGCAGCAGCAACACTCGCAACACTAGCAGCCAGTCGTTCAACTACGGGTCTACAGTACCAAATGTTGCACATGACGATGTGAATACCAGCAGCAACAAACAAAGCAATCGCAACAGCAGCAGCAATGCAGCAACTAAAACGATAAATGCGACTTTCTCTGCACTCCACGAGCAAGCTAACAACACAGCTCACTCGAGTTGCGGTGATACACCTGCAGCATCAAGAGCTTCGGCAGAACACACAGCAACAGCAACAGCAGTAGCACCGACACCAACAGCAAGAGCAGCAGCACCAACAGCAGCAGCAGCAACAACGATAAGAACAGCAACGGCAGCAGGAGCACCAACAGCGGGAGCACCAGCACTAGAGGCAGCAGCCGCAGCAACGACAACAGCAGCATCCCATGCAGGTGTGCTTCCGGTAGAGCCAGCAGCGACGGAGGAATCCCTAGTAACGCTGGCAGCACTCGTCTCACCAACAACAGCACCTTTGGGCCTTGTGAAAGATTCTGACAAGATGCCGTGGATCTCGTCAGCAACACAGGCAGTATCGTCTGAGATTCCATCTACAGCCTTAGTGAAAGCTTCAGGAAAAGCAACAGAAGTATCTGTGAAAACGCACAGCTCTTCTACTGTACCTCAAGACAAGCAATGGGAAGGACACCAGCAGCAGCAGCATCATGTAAGCCACGAGATACAGCCGCAGCAGCATCATACCCTGCAGCAACATCTTCTGTCAAACGAGCAGCAGCCACTGCAAGAGCCTCTTGAGCCGGTTGAGGACAGATCGCGAAAGGGACATCAAGAGCTGAAGCATCGGCAACAGCAACAACAGAAGCAAGAGCACAAACAGCAGCAAAAGCAGCGGCAACAAGTACATGAGCACCAGTACGAGCAGCAGGGGGGTGGAAGAATGCAGCAGCGGCTTTACTCGGCAAGTGCCGCAACAGCCCTGCGAAGCCCTGCAGGCCTTTCATCTGTTTCCTATGGAGCAGATAATATTCGTCATGCTAGTGCTGCTAGCGCTCTGCCTGAAAGCCTACCTCGAAAGGATATGAGATCCACAGACAACACTTATGCCACCAACAATACAGGCGCCTCAAGCAGCAACGTTAGCAGCTCAAGCAGCAGCCCCTCCGTACACAGAAGCAGCATACACAGCAGCTTGATGCGCGGTAGCAGCATGGACCACATTAGTAGAAGCACGGACAGCAGCACCATAAACAGCAGCAGCATGGACAGCAGCACTAGCGTTAACAGCAAGCAAAGGCTTGAGGCAGAGGGCGCGAACAACTTATCCGGTCGCAACAACGCTACTACTATTAGCATGTGGACTGACACAAATGCCTACGCTTCTCATGCAGGCAGCAGCTACAAGAACACCCAGCTGCTGGGGAATGAAAGCAGCATCAGCAACACTGAGGCGGCTGCTGCTAAAGACTTGATAGACGCTTTCAAAAGCCCTATGAATACCTACAAAGTTGATAGTAGCAGAAGCGCTGACTCCAACAGCAATGGCTTGAGCAACACCACCCCCACCAGTCCAAGTAGCAATAAGAGTGGTAGAAGTAGTAGTAGTACTGGTCATGGTAGTGGTAATAGTAAATACAGGCCTCGTAGTAGTACTAGTGGTAACAGTAGTATTTCTAGTCCTACTGCAGGAGCTGGAACTCCTGCTGACAGGAGCAGTAGTACGAGTGGTGTTTCCGATAATCATATGATTATTACTAATGTTAGTAGTATCACGCAGAACTCGAACTATCAACACTGTAGTGAAGCACACAACCGTAACAATATTAAAAGTTGTAGCACTAGCAACAGTTCTCCCCCCGAAAAAGGCACATTTGATAGCAGCAGTCACATCGCTGAAATGACCAGCACAGGCAGAGAAGCAACTAAAGCTGTGCTGCACGGCACAAGTATCGATGAAACAGCTGTAAGTAGCACTTATATCACGAAAAAAGTAGCAGCAGAGCAACAAACACCTGCTCACGCGACCAGCATAAGCAGCAGTAACAGTAACGAAGTGTGGGGGAGACGAGAGACGATTGGTGAAGCTCTGGTAAACGGCATTGCTGCACTATTGAGTGGGAGGCCACTGCCAAGTGCAGGAGCAGCTGTTGAGGCTGCTGTGAGAGAAGCCGAAAGAGTTGTGCGTGAGCAGCAGCAGCAGTATAACGAAAAGCACAGTCTGCAGTTCACGTGGCAACAACCAGTACTGCAGCAGCACGAGGAGCAAAGAGAGCACACGACGGCATCGATGATACGGGAGCAGCAGAGTCCTCTGAGGAGCTCAAACCAGATCAATAGTAAGGGAGGAGATTCTGGCAGTGTGACAGAGAGTGATAATCCAGCAAACTGGACTGTAGACACTCCAAAGCAACAAATGACGTCAGACATGCCAGGAGACGAAAACGTAGTAGAGGGTGAAGACAAAGCAACGATTGAGAAACTTGAACGATTGAAAGAGAAGCTGAAGGAACAGACCCCACAGCGGGAAGCAATACAGCAGCTACTGCAAAAGAGAAGTCAAATGCAGCAGTTGCAAAGGCTTGATAATCAGTTACTGCTGCTACAGCAACAGCAACAACAGCAACAGCAGCAGCTAGGTGCTTTCCCACGCGGACCAGGAAGTTCCTTAGCGCTGTTGTCTCGTGAAGACAGAGCCGCAGCAGCCGCTGCATCAGAAGGAATGCTGAAAGGGAAGCCAGGGCTGCAACGAGATTCACAAGAAATTGCGCGCCTTGCTACTGACCCCATATACTTCTTACACGCCATGTCTCACGTAGGTTCTATACAGCAGCTGATGGAAGAGAGAGCCAAAATCCAGTTGCAGCATCTCCTCTACTCACAGCAACAACAGCAGCAGCAACTCGAAGAAGCAGAGAAGATAAAGAAGCAGCAGCATTCACAACTGGAGCAGCAGAACACCAAGCAGTCTTCCAATAGAGAGCAAAAAGTCGACAATCACCAACAACTGCTTCAAACAAAGGCGACAGTGCTACCACATGCGGAGGAAGTGATGCAGGAAAGGAACACAGACGTCATAGAAAACAAGTACGAAGGGCATGCGCCACGCACAGACAAACCATTTGAGACGCTCTCATCACAGCGACGGCCGAAGGAGGCAAAAAGACATCCTTCTGATCCACAGCCATCTTCCCCTCCAGATGTACGTGCACCCCGGCTAGCAGCACAAAAAGCCGCTTCTGGCTTTTCATATCCAAATATACAGTCCACGATTGCTTCCTCAAGTCTACATACACCGGGACTATCAGCGCAGAACTCCGCTCCTGTCTTTTCGTCTCCGGTTTCTTCCACTACCGTCGCTCCTCATCAGCTCTTGCCGCCTTCTACTACTGCTGCAACCTATGTCTATGGAACCGCAACTGCGGATGCACCTCGAGCTGAACGTGATCCAAATGCTGCATCTTCTGGTACTGTTGGGACGGCTGCTCTTGTAGCCGCACCTTCATTTGCTGGTTTTGCTCCTGCTGCTACTACTGCTAATGCTGCATGCAACATTGTGTGTCCAATAAAGGAAAATACACCCATTATCTGCGGCAGCGATGGCCAGACATACGCGAGCGAGTGTGAGCTGCATGCATACGCGTGTCTGAACACCGATGTATCGTTACGAGTCCATCACGTAGGGCCCTGTAGCACGGCTGGTAGCAGCAAATCAGCAACAGGAACAACAAGTCATTCATCACCTCCACCAGCTGGTACTGCCACCGTGACTTCTGTCAAATTGACGTCTACTGCACATAACACTGTAAACAACACAGAAACCTCTTCAGCGTCCTCACCTACATCTTCTGTTGTAGCTGCTACTTCTATCTACAAGGCAAATAGTGCTGCTGCTGCTGCTGCCGATGTATATGCTGCTGACGGAAACACACCTGCTGCTGTCAATTCTCCACTTGCTGCTGGTAACAGCACAGTTGCTGATGAGAATTTCCAATATGAGGGAGACCCTTTTCCTGCAGCTCCTGCTGATGTTGCGAATGTCTCGTCTAAAAAAGCAGCAGCAATGGCTGTAGGTGCTGCTCCTGAGGTCTCTAGTTTGGGGAGAGATAAAATCTTCATAGTGGCTGGTTCACATGCAGGCGGTCCAGACGTTTCTGCTGCTACACTTGTTTCCATCCCACCGGCTAAAACGAATAAAGCTAATCTAGGTGCTTTAGAGCAGTCTACGCAAGACGCACTACAGCAGCAGCAGCACCCACCACAGTCTCACAAGAACTCCGACTATACTGAGCGTAACATGAACAACACGACGAATGAAAGCGATAGCCACAGCAGCAGACGCGCGAACTACGAGAGAAGCCACCAGACTCACAAAGTCATTCACTTACCGAGAATAACACTTAATGATGGAAAGGCACATATAATTAGAAGCACGAATACGAGAGACAGCAAAAGCACCCTTTCTGACCAGGATCTCAGCACTGTACAGGAAGGCGGTGTTTGCCCTGAGAGCCGCGGACAAATAGTCACCCACACGGACACTACCACCACCACAATCACGCCCGAGGTGACTATCGTCACAATGAAAAGGAAGCCTCTGCCCCCACAGCAGCAACACACAGAGCAGCAACACCAACAGCACCCCTTTACACAGTGACCGCGAGAACAGCAGCAGCAGTGCTTATGCCACGGGCAGCAATGAGCAGGTGAAGGGTCGCGACAGTAGCAGTGAAAGTGATGGTGCTCTCGACCGCATACTTGTCACGAATGACGAGGATGATACCACCATTGTAAACGAGAAACCACTGAACACCCAGAGGCACACCACACTAGAAAAAGCAAAAGAAGATCTTACACCTCATGATGGGCTTTACTTCACTGGCAGCGAGCTACTATCTGATGCGGAAGACGATAATAACAGTAAGGACGGGAACACACCTTGAACCGGTGTCTTTGGCCCTTGAGGAATCACACAAAACTATTAGCAATCCCTTACAATCGCTCTCGTATGTCCTCAAAGAACTACTTGCCACGAGTCACCGAACCTGTTGGGGCTACTTCTTTTACGACTACAACTACTGATATTACTACTGATACTACTAATACTACTACGACCACTGGTGCAGCTCATCTGCATGGCGTCTTCCTGCAGCAACAAGACCGGGCGTCGCCACCACTGCTGCTCTCGTTGCCTTATAAAACTCACCACGATGACTAGATTCCGATAGTAGAGGTCTTGTAGGACCCACCACTGCCGCTAGAACACCGACCACAGCGAACAATACAGAAAAGACGGCCAGCAACAAGGTAAACAGCAACACCGAATACATTCCTGAAAGCGGTAGAAACGGCGGCAGGAGTACTATTAGTAGTAGCACGAGACAGTAGCACCACAGTCGTGAGCAAGCTAGGTACTGGGAATAAAAGCAATACATTTGTTGAACGAGCTGATAATGCGACTCTAAAGGTGGGCAGCCATAAACAATTTGATGAAGGTGAACAGACGGAGAAATAATAATAGCATCAGAGGAAGCACGATTAATAACAATAGCAGCAGGGGAAGCAGTAGCCACAATGCAAGCGGTAGGGACGGCAGCCAGCAGTAAGAGCAGCTATATCAGCATCAATAGTCGCAGTGAAGATCGAAGAAGCAGTCTAGAGACACATCCTTTGGATAAATCTCTTCTCAGTCACAGTGGCACCAGCAGAGGAATCTCGACAAGCGACAGTAATAGCAGCATTAGTAAACCGAGTGCCAGCCCCTTTCGCAGCAGCTTACGTCCCGCCAGTAGCCAAAAATTTACATACCAAAGATCGAATACTGCGGCTGCTGCTTCAAGTAAAAATAGTAGATCAACCCCCAAGGGACTACTGGTACACAGGAGAACAGCAACCACAAGAGCAATTTGACGGAGATCAGTCGCAATGGGAGCATAGGAAGCAGCAGCATCAATAGTAACGAGGAATTTAGCAAAACCCGATATCAGGACAATAAGAGGGGGAAAGAGGCACGCTGGCGTTCAAGCGAGAATACTTTCTTAGCCCCTTTGTCGCTTTCCAACAAGAGCTACATACACACTAGTACGTGAAGAGCAGCAGAACGAGAGCGAACACCAGTCGACATGAAAAGTACTTACAGACATGAAAGAACTGTATCTAACAGTCGAAAAAGAGCAGACGGCAACAACCCTCGACACCGGACAACAGCAGTATCTACGAGACTGCCAGGAAACCCAGCAGCAGCAACAGCACCGACGACAGTAAGTTCTGGCATGACAAAAGAGAGAACGGCAGTTCATCATTTCAAGTCATAGAAGCACCACAGGGAGACGCTCACGAAAAACAACAAGAAGAAACAGAAACATCAGCAGCAGCCATGAGACCTAAAGACGGTAGGGTAGAGCTTCAGCCAGCTGATGTCAGTGGAATGCAGTAGAAGTAGCAACAGAAGCACGAGAAATGATGAGGCCAGAAGCACAGTCTTTAACAGATGGGAATAGAAAGAATACCACAGATATATCAGATCTTGAAGGAACCTTTAGTGGTATACACAGAATGCAAGGGGAAGACGGCGAAGAAGAGGAGGAAGAAGAGCCGTTCGATTATGAGGTGCATATGATGCGGCTGAAAGCTTTGATAGACCAGGATGACTACACAGGGCTGAGGGGTAATGACGATTGACCACAAAATTGCGGCTAGCGAATTTAAGAGGGAAAAAAGAAGACAGTTGTGTGACAAACCAACGTGAAACAAAGTGCAGATTCATATATATGTGTGAGCATGGATGTAGGGTATTGAATACTGTACGCAGTACACCCATATATGTGGACGTAAATGGATGAATGTGTAAACATGTATACATCTAAGTGCACAATATGTATACTCGCTCGCGTTTGGACTAAAGGTAGATCAAAATCTGAGAAATGAACGCAGGCGTACGTGATATGCATATATATATATACGCAGAAGACTCTGTAAAGCCGTCTACCGGGAACGTTTCACGGATCTTTAGACATATCGAGTACTTTCCACAGACGCGCACTCTGACAGGGCAGTAGGTCTCAGATACGCACCCATCCACCAGTACCATGAAAAGAATATTCTGACCAGTGTGGTTGACTCCTCTCTGTGCTTCGTCTATAAAGTGCGGTGCTCTTGTCTGCTCATGCATCGCACGACAGCACCAGAGAACCACGAGCGACAGCTGCTGCACGGGGTCTGCGGGCGATATGTACATGCATATATGTTGCACCCTACCACTTCGAGTCTCTTGGTGCAGCGCATACAGCAGTGGACGCTGCAGGAAAATAACGGATAGGAGGGTGGAATTGCAGTTACCCCAGATAAATCTGCGCGATAGCGGAGACACCTTTGCATGTACTTGAAGACGTAATTAGGACGAGTGGCAGCACAGTGGGGGCCGCTGGCTTTAAAGAGATAATTTGGCAGTGAGATTCCCCGTGCAGAACGAATGTAGGCGGCTCCCGAAGCACCTAACGTGGCAGCTGCAGCGCTTGCACCAGCAGCCAAAGAGAAGGCCCAAGAAAGGTGACCGAGTGCAACTATCGTCATGTGCTCTCGACCGCGGAGAGCACAGGAGCAACTGCCTTTTTTTTCTCACTCCAGTCATACAGGGAATCCTTTGGCTACGCAAGCGACACACACACGCACGCACGCACGCCCGAACACACACAGGCATACACACACACACACAGATTCACACACAACACACACAGAGACAAACAGACACAGACACACACACACAGGCATACACACACACAGACACACTTACACACATGCATGCACGCACATACATAAGACACGTCGGCCAATAAAGGCGTTGAACGTCGGCTAAGGGCGTGTCCAGACAGCACACACGGCTAGCAGCATGCCCGACCTCATACGCGTGCACGTCTCAAGCCCACGCAGACACACGCTGCACCCTGCCGCCTCGCACTCCGCAAGCTGCGCTTCAGTATATTACCCAAACTCACACAACCACACACGAGCGTTCCCGTTAAAGCACCTGAGGCGGTGTCAACTCGGTACATGCTTGGGGAAAGAGGTATGCGCGAGGGTGCATGAGCGTGTGTATATGCGCGGACAAGTGGCACAAACAGTGGCTCGACATGCCTGTGTCGTGCGCAGTGGGCATGGTATGCGGAGTGCTACCGGTTATCAAGAACAGTATTTCTACGTGTGTGCATGTACGTGTGTCTACTAGTGAAGTTAATAACGCAAATCCAAGGTACATGCACCATCAACAGAGGCGCGTATTCTTTGGGTAGCACCAGCTTTGTTAAAGGCCCAGGCAGACTACTTTTGTGGCGGGCACCCATCACACTGCATCGCTCGTTTGCCCGTTATGGATGGCGGTCAATGGACATCACAGCCCTATACATGCCTCCCCACGACGGGTGTACGCACGTAAACAGACGAAGTGCGGATGAGGGGATCGCCCCCGGGTACCGTGGCTGCCAGACCCTCACGACGTTTGTGGCATACGGACTGCCTGCTGAGACCACACAGCTCGAAGAGTAGCGACAGACTCGTCCACGTCTGTATCCAAGTGTGCGGGCGCTTACGTACCACACGTGGACCTTCACACCTCTACAGTTTCGAGAGATTAAGAGACTTTTTGGTACGTAACTGGTACGATTGTTTTGTGCAGAACCAGGAGGAAGCGCCAGCTGCTCATATGTGTTAGTACATTCATCGTGGCGCTTCAGAGTGCGACGAAGGAGGTCTACGGAAGCTGACTCTCACCGAACAAGACGCAGCCAGCTTTCCTCCCCTTCTTCCATTTGCCTCTTTTTTTTTCGCTGCGCAAGAACTCGACCGTCTTCCCGTTGTGTTTCACTTTTCGCGTTTGTATTGTATTTACGAGAGATGCATGACCGAGAGAAAAAAGCAGGGGAAGATTACGGCGGGCCGGTGGTGGAGAGATAGGGGTGAACCGCCCCTGTAGACGAATACCCTGTCAAAAAGTCCGCACACGCCCCTTTACAGGGATAGCCGAGCACACTTTCGGATATACAGAGATTCCTACGAAAGTATATTTGTGCTCGGGGTCACCGAGCAATTGAGGTACGTCCCTAGCTGTATCCCGTCTCCTGAACGCGACCACGGCGGGCACGACAAGGACTGAAGAAAAGTCTGTTCTTACGGGGGACCGAACACGTCGCCCGGACGGATGAGCGCATGCGCATATGAACTATAGGTTGTCTACACTAAGAGCATGCTCCTACGTTTACACAGGTATACACGGTGAGTCAGAAGTTATCCGTGTGCACCTGAACGCAAGGCGCTGTACGCGCAGACCGCGTGGTAAAGACCAGCTTAAAGGTAGCCGCACGCCTGTCTGGATTTTTGGCACCCTGAACACGTTAGTTATGCGAGCGGGCACGGACGGCCAGTGACAATCAAATCACACCGCACATTACGCAGATTAGCGGGTGAAAAATCATCATGTGCGCCTCTGCTGTTGTGCGATCATTACACAACTGACATCCCTGTGAATTAGCTGTCGCTCATGAAAACGGGTCTCGACAAAGCCTAGGGACACGCATTTATACATGTATGAACGACCCTATGTGCCGTCGTGTCTATATAACTAGCGCACGCGATACCAGTAAGATGCGTGGGTCTCTATATTATACACATATATACATATATATATCTTTGTGTGTACTCAGCGAGAGTCAGGGCAAGTGCAAGCGAAGCCGGAACTTACATCTGCACGCCTGTGCGGATGTAAGCGGGTACCTTCCACAAGGTTACCGAGGGACTGTCATACGCTAAATGCATGTCCTGCCCGCTGCCTTACTCGGAGCAGAGCGCCGCATCTGTGCACGCAGCAAGCCAGTGTAAGGCATGTGTATGCGCCCCACGTCCTGGTCACTAGGCAGCTATGCTTCGCTGCTGAAAATCAGCATGAACTGTCGACTGCTGTCAGGTAGCGTAGACCAGCTACCTCTTAACTTGTATCTGATACAGGTCCCTCTATCCAGTTTCTGAACTCAGCACGACCACACGTGTTCATAGCACCAAGCTAGAAGAAAATGCGTTGTATCCACTTTGCTTCAAGCAGCAAAATGTGGTGAGTTCAGTATGAACGACAGTCTCGACGAAAAAATTCAACCAGTGCTAAGTAACGCAAGTTGACAGACGAAGCCCGCCAACAGCTGAAGAGACAAATCTGGAACAGCGCAAAACACCTGCATATATGAAAAGCGGACCTTAGTTGCTGTCTGAAGGCCCCGACAAAGCAAGGATCCACGAGACACTGCGCCTAGACGGCAAAAGCTACGCACGCTTCCATCTCCAGCGCACACCCACTGCCACTTACCTGCGCTTTGAAATTTCTCGCATACATGCATGATATACCGTAGACGTATGTATGATTGAATCTTCATCCTCCACACACAAGTCCAAGGATGTAAGTCTTGTAGACAGACGTTAACAAGTTATTAAGCATTCAGTCACAGCGTAAGCCTCGCACGAAGCGGAACGATTCGTTGCTAATTCTGCGCGTTACGTTCTGTTGAGCAAGACGTACTTTCGCCCAGATTACCTACTGTCTCTTCTAATGCTGTTTCCCTTCAAACTGACACCGACGCATGATCCCAGTGTAGACGCAACGCTTCGCATACGCACTGTTTGTAGACGCCGCTTTCGCGTCGCAGCGTGCTTGTGCGAAGACGCACCAGTTTATGACAATTATTTCTTTTTCTCACATGTTGTCACGTCTCCCATTACAGTTTTGAAAGAGGATGATCCGCGCATCAACTCAAACCCGTTTTACATGTGTCACCGTGCGTGTGCGGAGCAGCAGCAGTGGATCATCTCTGTGTCTCAAACGTCGTTACTTTTCTCCCTCCAATCTTGAAATACAAGGATTGGCACAACCTCAGGAATCCGTTATTACAAATAGCGCCTACTTCTCCAGTGTATACGTAGAGTCATGTGTAAACCGCCAACATACACCAAACATATGTGTACACATACAGCACTATCAGAAACAAACACACATACACACTCCACGAACAACCCTAAACACATATACGCACACGCAAACATGCGTACGCACACAGGCACACACAGGCACACGCGCACACACACGCACGCACGAACACACGCACGCACGCACACACGCACACGCACGCACGCACACACGCACATGCACACGCACGCACGCACACACGCACATGCACGCACACACGCACACGCACGCACGCACACACGCACACGCACGCACGCACACACGCACACGCACGCACGCACACGCACGCACGCACACACGCACACGCACGCACGCACACACGCACACGCACGCACGCACACACGCACACGCACGCACGCACACACGCACACGCACGCACGCACACACGCACACGCACGCACGCACACACGCACACGCACGCACGCGCACACGCACGCACGCGCACACGCACACACGCACGCACGCGCACACGCACACGCGCACACGCACACACGCACACACACGTACACACACACACACGTACACACACACACACGTACACACGTACACACGTACACACGTACACACACACACGTACACACGTACACACACACACGTACACACGTACACACACACACGTACACACGTACACACACACACGTACACACACACACGTACACACGTACACACACACACGTACACACGTACACACACACACGTACACACGTACGCACACACACACACACACGTACACACACACACACACGTACACACACACACACACACACGTACACACACACACACATACGTACACACACACACACGTACACACACACAAACACACTCACACACAGCAGAGAAGACAGACGCGCATTCGGCGTGTACAAAGTAATTGCTCACTCTACTTTAGCCCGTCCGTAGCCTTCGTACGTAATAAAAATGTTAAGGGGTTTTTTTATCGATTCTTTCAGTACGACAGCAAGCCTTCTCCCTGTGCGGCTAGTGGCGTGTTTTACGGACGTCCGCATACTGTAAGACGCGTGGAGCTCCAATCATCACGGTTGTTCACTGCAGCGATGCGATCGCACGCCGCGAATGTACCTCAATACCATAAGGGACAAATGTCCTTGTCTTGTGCGGACGGTCTGGCGTCCTGCGGTGCAAAGGCCACAATATCTGACTTCATTTGCGTACAGAACTCAAACTGGGAAAAAGGCATGCCTGATTGCAACGTATGGACCACTCATTTTCAATTCATTGTTGTTACTTCACGCGTAAGACGTTTTTGGCAACGAGAGAATGCCTCACTAGAAGGCATTTCCTGGAGTTTTCTGCTGTCCGCTCTAGTTTTAAAGACTCGTGGAGCAATTTCCCTTAAAAAAGGACGGTGCGTGTAGGCAGGCGTAGCAATGGTACCCCTTTCTTCCTCTAAAAAAACAAGTTTTTGTAATTTTGAGATATTTGTAGAGTCTCCTTGTTCTTTTCGCCTTCACTCCTCAGGACTTCTTTGTTGTTGTTTTGATTGTGACCTTTCTTCACATGTAGGTCGACGTCCTCCTTCACTATCCCTTTTTGACTTGGGTTGGGTGTGCTCTGAACACGTGTTTAAGATCCTGAGCCACCATAACAATCACTACCGAACATGTGTTTCCGTCTAATTTGTCCCCAAGTGAGGCAAAGAAACCGCCATCATTTGGCCTCCATACCTACTGCGGTGGTGCATGTTTTGTGTACTTCGTCTTCATCAAGGCCGCAGTGCAGCTCTTCACCGGAAACTGACCAAATGCCTCTGGTTCCCCTTTTCCCTTTTCATAGGAGCGCGCAGGAGGGTGCAGATTCGCATTTTGAAAAAGGTGTTTTTTCACAGCGCAACTGATGATGTGCGACATATCTAAAAGCAAAAGCACCTTTTGTAAATTACATGCAGCGTACATGTCTAACTACCATACAACCTGTCGAGACCAGTCCGGTTGTCCTTGTGGCAGACACTGTCTACACTTCCTCTTCTCCTTCCTTCCCCTTCCTCTTCCTCTGTGTCGTCCCTTCCTCCCTCTACTTTGTTTTCATGAACTGTCATTGTCACATACTGTCTCTACTTCCTCTTCTCGGAGCCCACTGCTCTTCTTCTCGATCCCTGCTTCGCTCCTTCTCAGCGCCTCCTACTTTTCTCCTGCGCCGTCCCTTCCTCCCTCTACTCTGTTTCTCATACACTGATGAAGCAGACATGTATAATGCAACCTTTTGCTCTCTAAAGAAGCCAACTACAACTTTGATATCACTCTCGGAAAACTGACGGATAGACTGTTATTTGCAGTTGTTCAGGGAAAGCAAAGCTTGTCGTTCGAGCACCATGAGCGGAAACAAGAGCACACCACTAACGTATAGACGTAAGTATGTGTATACATGCACAGAAGCGGGCGTCAGGGATGGGCGTACCTCTACTATTCCGATGCCAGAAACGGCTGTTGTCCGTGTACTTACAATATCAGAAACACAGGTATCTTTCGACTATACAACATACGTACGTGCGTCGGCAGCGGTCTCTGAAAAGAACCGTGCCCGCAGTGTATACTTCTTGATTGTGCAAGGGAATTTTCTGCCGTGCAAAGAAGCATCCTATTTAGCACGGCTTCTGCCTATACGTCCACCCTAAACGCTCGGCTTAACACGACGAAAGTGACATAATCCGCTACTCTTGCAGAAAAAGATCTATCCAATAGTTCATACGCTTGGCCGTGTAGGCCACTACCACCTCAGAACTTCCGCAGGAAATTTTGAACCAAGCAAGTGTTAACGTCTTTACGAGTACATTTTGTCGACATACTTACAAGCACAAGTATGGAGAGGTGCCGCAAGATAGGCACTGTACAACGGCCGCCGTACTCTTCCTTAAAAAGTGCTTTTTCTGCCGTTGCTTCTCCCTTTGTCTCCTTTCGAACTCTTGAAGGCCTAAGAACAGTGATCCCCCACTCCGCCCGTCTGCAGAAGTTCACTATGCATCCACTGTCTTCCCTCCTTGTTTTTGTACAGCCATCTGAAAATCCTGGCTCTGCTTGACGACCTCCCTCTCCGCCATCCGCGCATCTGATTCTTCGAGAACTGGTAGAGTCCACGCAAAATATGCCTCACAAACACTATGGAGTTTGATGCACTACTAAGCATTTGTAGCGTGCAAGCGCGTCTTTGCGGACGAACGTTTCCTTAGCCTACGCGGTTCATGACTGCCTTAAGACGTTGTAGGAAACACTTCCTCGCAACGTTTCTTCTCAAAAGGCGACTGACGGGGACACCGTGTTGTTTTCTCAACCGCTCAGCCGTACTAGCCAAACCGAAGTCCCGTAAAATAAAGAACAGCCGTTCCCTCCTTGTTTCCTCTCTTGAACTCGCCTCAACACCTCAGGGCCTTTCTCTCAGTCCCTAATACTCAGTTATCGCTTGGCGCCGTGCAAACGCCAGTGGTTCTCTAGCGTATTTTCGTACCAGCAGCTGCTGACGGCAATTCTGGAAAAAGGTGGAAAGACAAGTTCCTGCAAGAGGTCTACTGCTGCTGTAGACCTCTTCACCACCAAGCCCTCATGCCTCTATCATACGCACAATCTTTGTGTTGATAAGCGCCGCCACTCTATTCTATCTGCAAGGATGTGTGTCTGCATTAGAACTCATCTCACGCAACGCCCCTGCCCCATCTTCCCTCTTGTAGTTTCCTCTTCTTCCCTAGTACTTCCCTACTCCAGCGTCACCTGTAGGCGACTATTTCCTACTATCACATGCTACCCTACCTTACTGAGATATCGAGCCTCTCAGCTTTTCTTCTTGCCCTATTTTTCCAAAGCCACCTCATTAACTAACTTCTATCGAGTGGTTTCCTCATCCCTGTCATGGCTCTTTCGGAATCCTGTTGTTTCCTCAGCTTTTCCAAAATTCCCCTCATCCGTTCCCTCAGGCAGCAGACACGCCTCGCCCACTGCTTTTGAAGTATTTTTCATAAAACGTAAGCTTTCTCACAACTCTTCAAGGACGCTCTTTGTGACGCTGCCTCCCACGTCGGCATCATCTCTCTGTGACAGATCGATTGCAAGAAGACTATCCACATCAATACGTGCTCGTTCCGTCCTTACGGCAAGCCATTCCAAAATATCTGCGGGTGTCTTATCTCCATTGTACCAGTAAGATTTTGCTGTTTGCATAGAACCGAGTTTCTTCTTAGTTTGTGCAGGAAACAAGATCAAAGTGGGATAAGCGGTGACACGCATGCCGGGAATTTCATTTCTGTTTGCATCAACTTTAGCAAGAAAGATACCCTGAACATCCCGCAATCGAGCTGCCAGCTCCTTATATGACGGCTCAAATTTCCTGCAGTGCCCACACCATGGAGCATAGAATTCCACAAGTACATCATCATCGTTGTCATAAAGTATTTGCCTGTAATTCAATCCCACCAATGTGTGCACGGTCCCCGGTCGTGGAACCGACTCTTCTTCTTCCGGAAGAGCTTCCGAACGATAGTAAGGCTCAATATCACGCGCGACAAAAGCATCTAGAAAAGCACTCAATACGGCGGGAGTCAGCAAGACGTGTTGTCGCTCTCCACCTGCAAAAGTCTCCATTGATGGCTCGCGGCTTTGAGTTCTTGTACTTTCACTGCTTTGCCCCCCATCTCCTCTAGATCCCATACCATCGCCTTCTCCCTTCTTGCCTTCTCCCGTGAAGCCCGACGCCTCAACATTACTTGCAGCATTCTCCATTCCACCTGCTGTTGCTGCTACTCTGTTGTTACTTCCCGAGTCCCCTGCCGCCTCAGTCGTTGTTGATCCTGCTGTAGTTGCTGTGGCTGGCTTGCTGCCAAACTGTGGCATTGCAGGTACACCAAGGCGCCGCATTAGCGCTAGCGTCGGTTTGTACTTGAATTCTGGATGCACCCGAGACTCCCCGTCAGACAGCAATGTCATCGCACGCACAGTAGGCAAGTAATCATCTTCGACACCCAGCAAATCCAAGAAAAATCTCTCGTGCGGCTCTGTGTTCCCTGACACTGTACATATCAAAGCATGCCGATGCTTTGTTCCGCTTTTCATCAAAGCAGCAACAAGCGGATGCGGTGGGCCTCCTTCGCTCTTCCCTGTATCAACACTCTGACCAGCAATACCACCGGAAAAGGTGCTCACTCCGCTACCACGTGGTCTCCCTATACCACGCAACGCCTTCGGATCCGCCCGCGTATCTAAAATTAGGAGGACAACCGGACGACGGTCCTGGAAAAAGTTTTCTGGCAGGTGTTGTGGGCGCAGCAGAGTTATTAATGGAAAGCGATAACGCAACACAAATGCTTCAAGTCTTTGCATGTCCGAAGGATTCCATCGTAAATGTGGACGGGGGGATCGACGCTTGTCTTCGAAAGAGCCAGAATGAATGGGAGCCGCTGCACTGCTCGTAGCACGGCAGCCCTTCTTTCCTTGTGCTCTTGTTTTTGCTCCTCCACATACTGCCTCTCCCATCCCAGTTGGGCCTCTAATTTTCGCTGTTGTTCGAGATTCCCACTTGATACTGCCGCGCTCAAGGAAGCCGCAAGTTTCGCTAGGCCTTCCTCCTGCTCATGTAGCCTTTTTTCCTCCTCATCCAGCAAACGCTTGACGTGCTGCTCCTTCAGGTGCTCCGTAAGATCCTGCGCCTCCACGTGCCCGAAGACTACGTCGTCTGCCAGCATTCGGGCTACGCGTTCGAAAGCCTGGTTAGGTGCGCCACGCTGCAACGCAGCTATCACCACAAGATTGTGAGATCCAATATTCACGAAGGCATCGACAAGCCCTGGGGTAGTTAATATACGGTCTCTGTCAAGTTTGTCGTTCAGCCACGAAAGAAGCGGAGGCCGCATAACACTTCCCATGTACTGCTGAGAGCGACCCTCGACGTATAGTTTCAGCGAAGGAAATTCCATGACGTTCTCATAAGCTGCTATATCCTCCTCTGACGACGCGTCAACTTTCGCTAAAATAAGGGGCGGACGTCGATGGATCATCATCAGAGCAAGCCCGTTGAACTCTGGCATTGCTCGACGTGACCAGACACACCATGACGCGTAAAACATCACCATCGACACGGGATGAGTGCGATGAAATTTCTGGTAATTTTCCAGCCCTGATATCTCCAGCGCCTGATTTTGTTGAAGAATCTCCGCTTTACTTTTTTCAGTGGCCTGCCGCTGTTCTTCCGTCATATCCCGCCAGGATATCGCAGTGCGACCAATTTCAGCTTTGCTCTTGTCGCCGGTGCTATCGCGAGTGGTTGATGCAGCCGATGGCGACCTCCCCTTTCCACTACTAGGATTCGCAGCAGAGGGAACCGTATAAGTTCTACCATTTTTACTCTTTCTCGCTGCATCGTCGTCTTCATTCACTCCACCGACAACAGCAGCCTGCGCAGCCAGAGGTACCGCTATTGGGAAAAAAGAGGCACTGCTACTAAATGGAGGCCAGAGAACTTCTGTAAAAAGACGCAACCACGGTGCAGGGAAAACTGACGCAGACTCGACCGCCGTGTTGTGCACCAACGAGCCTAGCGAATGATGTGGCGTGGAGGCAAACCATGAAGGGACAAACAGCACGGTTAAAAGCTTATAGTCGTAGGGGGCTGTACGAAAAACTAGCATGGCTGAGAAAAGAATGACCGAAATAGTCAGTAACCGCGGACGACGAGAGGCGCTCGTATGTCCGCTACTTCGACACACAGGCATGCCAGACTCCCTTTCGGTTCCGACAGAGAAATATTTGAAAGTGAAGGGGTCCTCATTCTTTAGTGGAGAGGTTCTGGAAGGGCTCGCTGTGAGAAGCGTGTGGTGGAAACCTGATGGGGGCGCCATCGTGTTCGACACTGAAAAAGATGCAAGGGACCCGCAACGGCACGTACCGCGACGTCTGCAGTGACAGGTCAGACAGCCGATGAAGCATCCATATCCGCTCGTACGACAACAACACGAAGGCGATACGTCGGACAATATATGGCAAGGGGGGAGCATTCGTGTCACCAGACCCCGAGATTACTGTGCTAGCGACCGACAACGGCAATCGAACCCTCGAGGCTACGAATGGGTAAAACAGCGCAATCTGCGTTTGAAAGCGCAATCCTGCTCGCAGTTTTCTCAGGTGTGCCACCCTCGCCGAAAAGTACAGGCTGACACAGCGCGCCCTGGAGAATTTGCATCCGGCGGCCGCGGGAAGAGGGTTCACTCGGCGGCAACCCGGCTGGGAAAATGGTGTATGCGTTCTTACGCGTTCGCTTGTTGCAGCGCCAACATCCGGCTTACCCTGTCTTCACACTGCTTCTATCGTTGTTACATGAAGGGACTTCGTTCGCAGTTCTCCGTTGCATGCGTGGAAGTGGGGCAGATTCGATTTGCCTGTCGTGAAGGCAACGCCCCCTCTCATACCGTTAGCAGTCCAAGCCACGCGCATATTTACACGCACATTCACCAACAACCAGTTCCACTCAGAAAGGTCACCAGGCTTCAGTCATGAAAAATTCATGAGAGGACAACGATTGCAACAGCACTATCGCGCACACTTGGAATATCCCCTTTGTGGGCTGGAGCGACTGTGTACCTCAGTGTAGCCTCGGGGGCGCGCGGGTATCGGCGTGGTGGGCGGCACAATGTATGACGAAGGGTAAAAGCAGCTAGCGGCTCAAGCAGGAGCGAAGCCGGGAGTAAAGAAGCATGCCGGAGATATTGAAGCGAAGAATGTGCTCTCGTCTGTTGCCAGAATATGCATGGAGGGCCTCTCCTCGTTCTATGTAGAGGCATTTGCGACCGGGTTGTGGACACAGCGCGATGTGGCCAGTCAAACGTGCTAGAGAAACAGCAGTGCGTCTAATAAGAGAGGGGAACGGGTCACCGTGGGCTGTCACGGTATTGTAATGAAGCAATCCCAAGAGTGGTAACGAGCAAAAGGTTGTTGCTGGAGCCTTACTTGAGGGTAATTCTGCAAGTCTGAGAGATGGGAGAATATAGAAACAGTGGAGCGACAGGAGCACCGGCAGGAGGCATCTCTTCGGAGAAGGCAAAAAGAGAGGGGCTAGCGCACCTTCAAAGCGTACAATGAAGCACGGACATCTGTACCATAGAACGTTGAATGCCTTGTGGTGTACTGCAACGGGCTAGTCGTGCCTCTACGGTGAAGGTATCGTAGTAAAAACGTGGGGCATCTTCCGTACAAAGTCTCCTCACATTGTGGCGGTCTCTCTCGAGTCGCTGCAAACCGTTGCACGAGGGACCTTGGAACCGCGAGGATGAAGCAGAGAAGAGTTCTGTGTCAGCGTACGACGTAGTGTGCCCTGTAGAACAGATGTGTATGTGCAGGCGCAGCGTGCTACCAGTACCATCGTATGTGTAATCAAATTCGCTTGCGAGAGAAGAACCTCGAACTGTGACACCCTTTTGAAATCTCTGTCACGTGGCGTGGTTCTGCAAACACTTATTCGTCCTCGGTTTTGCGACAACTCGTACCGCAAAGCTGACTACTACGAACACGTCTCATGCGGTCTCAGAGCGCACGGATGATCGTTGCAGGCGTAATGGCTTCAGCCCAGCGCGGGCTTTCGCCCCCATCCGCAGTCTTTCTTCCTCTCGTGCGCCACACACCCAACGCGTGCGCGAGGTAGTTTGCTTTCACACTATTGTAGTGTTCTCGACGCGCTCAATGTACGCTCAAGAGCAACAATCGAGCACACTTTTACGCGTGCTCAAGGTGGAGTGCCAACGCGTCGCCCAGCCAGTAGTCGACCGGCCCTGCGTCCCCCTGGTACAGGGCATGTGGTTGTACTGGGTCTTTGTACGAGGGCTTATATACTCGCCACGCAACTGTCTGCGGCGTACGCTCGTTAGTACACACGCGAGAAAACGTGTATCGGGACACTCAGAAGCACACTCTGAAAGGAAAAGAGATTCAGCAGGGCGCTTACAGGCAGGACGAAGCTCAAAGCTCTAAGTGTCTGCTCTAGCACGAGCAGCTGCCGGCTGCCCTGGAAAGATTAGGCAGATACCAGGACGGTCGTGCTCGAAGCCGGGAATGAGAATCACCACTTGATTGACTCTGCACCACGAGTTGATGCTGTCGCGCTGTCGGCTCTGGACTGGTCCCAGTGCGCCTAGTGTTCCCTCCGCCCGGCTAGGCGGCAGAATTGGCTATTAGCAATGATGCATGTCATTTTCGGGAAGGATGGCACATGATGTAGTGGACGTGCACGATGCCGGCTGCTCGCAAAAGCTCCCTTTCGGGAGACGTGTGAAGCTTTCCTTGGAGCCGGTAGAATGGCCCATCCTTCCCAGCACAACGCATTATTATCGAACTAATCTGTAATAGGCAAGTGGTGGAGGCCATTCTTGTAGGCGTTCAAGACTTCCGTGCACTATACTGTTTCTGACAGTGTGAAGACATTCCATTGAGGGAATTCCGTTGGAAATATTACGGGCTCCTTCCTGAGGTATCCCTGCTGTCTGCAGTATTTGTAGGCCTGCTTTGCATCCAGTGGAAGTCGTGGTAGAACCTGGAGTAACGTTTACCCCCGCTATACAGATCCAACAAATGGCGCCATTTCATGGGCAACACGTCCACCAGCTCGCTGTGAAGGAGCTGAGTATGACAGCAAAGAGCGACAACTTCTCCGCATTGGGGCAGTTCACGATTTGGAAGCCGCACATTGATGCGTTTTTACTGCAACATGTGGAATGCTGGTAACGGCTTGACGTTTTCAACGAACTAACCCAGCGAGGTATTATGCATGGGACGTCTGCAGTACTCATGACACCGTCGTACGAAGACGAAGTCACGGAAAATGTCTGTCCTCGGGGAGCACTGTGACCTCGTACATGGGTAATGTGAGATCCTCAGTCCGCCTCATACAGCAGGATCTGTTTGTATGAAACAAAGGTTGCTGGGCTGCGTCGCGAACATTACTTTTGTATGCTACGATAGACAACCAGCGTTGCCGTATGCTGTCCGAGGACGGATACCATCGCTCCCCGTAGAGCCCCCCTGCACCGGCTGCTCCCCGCTGCCGAGTCGCTGGGTCTCTCAGAACTGAAAAACATGGTCCACTTCACAACATAGCAGTTGAAGGAATTCATTGCTTTCTGCTTTTTTTCGAGTGGTTCGTTCTACATGCTCGGAGGGGTATAGCCTAGGTGACCTCGAAGACGAGCCTACCGAGAGGCGGCTTGCGTTAAGCGAGCACGTGTACTAGACCCCTAGAGGCGTGGACTGCGCAGGCATGTCAGCAGTTAAGATACACGCTCACCCACTGCACAAATAACCGCGTATCTGCTACACAAGTGAGCGAAACGCACACTGATGCTGTTCTCCACTTTGGAAGACTAGATCGCTCCATCACGACGCTACACGGCCATCTGAAGTGAAGAACTATAAGGCGTCTTGCTCGCAGCTATTAGGAAGAAATCTGCGAGGAACCCTGCCCGAAATGTCTGTGGCTGTGGCGACACAAAGGTGGACGCTTCCTTCAGTGTTCTTGCAAACTCTAAAATTTTCATGGCTGCCTGAGGCAACAGTGTGAAACATGTATATCAGGAGGACACGCGGAAGTCTTCCGTGTAATCTTTGACGCAGCATAGCGGCAAGTAACGCAGCAAGTGTCAGTGGAGACGGTTCAGCAGAAACCGCTTCACTAATTGAGATTCAGCGACGCGGCGTACTAGGAAAGTTAGGGATATGCCGTGAGATGTGAACGGAAAACCATGTTTGCACGCACACGTATGCGGGCGTAGTACTACCGAGGGTCGCGCGAAACTTTTCACTCTGCCATCCCCTTGTGGCTGGCTACATTTTGTTGGAATTCGCGAGTGCTCTCCGATCGCACAAAGTATGCATGTACTGTCTGGAATGCGTAATGGGCGTATGCACCGGTTTTCGCTGCGTACGGAGCTGCAGAAACGGGCTCACCTTTCCTTCTCACATAACGTGCACTCCATTTTTGTATCCGTGAGTTCCCCATCTCCCATGCGCCCGCATCCTTGTCCATCTCTACACGTTTCACGTGGTTGTGTATATGTTCGTTTTACGCGCCCTCGTGCGCGTACCCGCCCCTCAGCCATGCGTTGCAAACGCACAGACGTCTTCATGTTCGCAGAGCGCGCCTGTTTGTCCCTGTGAACAAACGCGTGGACTCCCCTACAATGATTCACCAAATTGCGAATCCCTCGATGAAGGTATGCGTCTACGAGCACCATAGCATGCGCAGGCATTCCTCCACGCACCGTTCGCACTCCTTGAAAGCAGGTCAGTGACAAATGTTCCTGCGTACCCACTGATGTGCGTGTCTTCGCAGCTCTATCGGAGAATTAGATTCAGCTATGTAGAACAGGGACCAAACGAGGGGTGAAGGTTTCTTGTAAGCTCAAGAGCGGAGCTCCTCCCTGTACAAAGCAGAGCGTTGAACGTCACGCGACTATGTCTCCGCCTGGACGAGGCACGTTACCGGGTCACTACGTTCCGAAGTGCTCGGATTTATGTACAAGGAGAAAGTGCATCCAGTGTGATTTCCACTTTGCCTCCAATTACAACTGAAACAAAGTGGTCAACTGTTCTGCTAGCACATGCGTAGGCTTCCAGACGCCGCTGCTGGCCAGCTTCCAGCACACCCGCGCCTTCCGAGGTCTATGCAGAACCCTCCTCAAGTGTATGTATATGTGCTGGCGGATGCTGGGACGTATGTCGGTGTGTGCCTTAGCACCTCATGCCACACTGTCACACGTGCAACAAAACGACATCTGTACTACACGCACTCGAGACATTGTAAGCAAATCCCGTCGGAAGGAGAGGACCGTACACTGCAGACTGACATATTATTGACTGCGTGTGATAACTGCCGAGCCGTCACTTCTGTATACTTTTTCGTGGCAGACAGTCAGTGCTTACGCGCATGTGAGGTTAGCGCTCTGAAACGGACTCAAACCTCTCATTAAAAAAATGCAGACGTACCCGGTTATCAATCAGGGTGTATACGTGCGTGTACATCGACCAGCTGACGCTAGCGCCTACCTCGCTGAACCCGCGCAGCACAGCAGTGCTCTCTTGCTGCTGCCAACAGAGGAATGGCTTTGGTGGTGCTTGATGACCGCAGGCTTCAGAGCACACACCTTAATACTACTCTACCGTGCAACCCAAAAGACTTTCCAAACCGCGTCTCGCTTTGGGTACACGTCGCAGAGGGGCTCCGGAGGCGTCGTCGAGTGGCACCGGCAAACGGGCATTGCTATACTCAGAAACATTAATACACCATAGCGATGACCAGCCAGAGGCTGGTGGCGCTAGCGGTGTGCTTCCACCGGACTCGAAGTCTTACTCTCGGACTAAACAATCCTTTTTTGCCGAGCAAAAAGCTCGAAGGCAGCTTCGCGAACTACTATTTCTCGGTGAGCCTACTTTGTAGGGAAGCAAGAGACTCAAGAACGGCACCGGAGCAAGCTAACGTGAAGAGCCTACTTACAGAAGCAAACGCTAGTACCACGTGTACAGGTGCGCAGGGACCGTGGCCCTGGACCGACGTTCCTCTGCAGTGGAAACGCAAGCGTGGGTGTCTGTTGGGTTGCTGGGTGCAGTGCACGACATGGAGAGTCTCTACCCCGTCACCAGCGTCTAAGCCAAAAAAGCGTTAAGTGGCCCATCGGCGTACTATGTGGGCATCTGCAGAAGTATGGCGTGGTGCTGCGAAACAAGTTCGTGCTGCAGCGGCGATGAGACGGCGCGTGCAGCAGAGGCTTAGCGGTTTGTGGCTGAAAGCCCACATATGTACGACTTGTGTGTCCTTGAGCAAGTGTCGTTCATGTCTAGTACTGCATGCAGAACTCTTTGCTTGCAGGCTGTGTCATACGGCCAGTTGTAACCACGTTCCGACTACAACGGCGCGCCGCCTGCCTGCCTGCATCTGCGGGCGTGGTACAGATGCAGTCACACACGCGGAATGACGCACCATTCACTGTATCTCTCAATTGCGAAGGTTGCCCTTTTTCAGGCCTCATGAAGGATTGTCGGGCTAGGCAAGAAGCCTTGTAAGTGAACCGGTCGGAATGTGCCTTCCTTGCCAGGCTTCCGACCGGCAACGCCTCACGGGCACCCTCTCTCCGTCTAATGTGTCGCAGAAGCATCCTGCCGCAGCAGGCGTATCCGGCCTCTTTTCAATTCCAAGAGATTCAGCTGCGTGCAAAGGCTTCAGGCCCCGTATATCAGCCTTCGCTCTGCCAGAGTCGACCGCCTTCACGCTCACGGGTAGCAGCAGCAGCGAGCACCGTTCATTCATTCTTCTACGGCAACATGGTGCCGGCTACAGCAGGACGTTGAAAGTGTCCGTTCGCGTTCTCATGGCTGCGTCCACACAATGACTACTGATTCTGCACAAATGAAGTCAGATATAC